>NC_071271.1:6335074-6635074 GCF_023375685.1 Ictalurus furcatus | reverse complement strand
GGAAGGAAACACAGGTAATATGCTATCATACCCAGGAATGATGTAAGTTGGGCTGGACATATGGGTTATGGGAAAATATGGTAGAGCCAAGAAACTGAGTGGTCTGTTCCTCTGCTGTTGGCAGTGGAAACGTGTCTGGAATTATCACTTTATTCACAGCCTGAAGGTCTACACAGACATACAAGCCACCTGACTTCTTTTTTTCAACCACCAAGTTCGAGATCCATAGCTCAGTGATGCCAGATTCCAACAGCTCCTGAAGCTTTGTAGAGACATGGTCATGCAGCGCGAGGGGAATATGGTGTAGTTGCTGAATTATTGGGTGCACACTGGAGGCCAACAAGGGTTGGTAATTGAATGCTGTGCGGCAGCCTGGCCCAGAAAAGGGAGAGGGCCACTGTTGTTGCCATGGACAGCTGACATGAAGAATGGTTGACTCTCCACCATCCAGCAGCCAAAACCTGACATGGGGAGAATAAGGTCAGGCTCGTAATGTCTTTTCAATTGAAATGTGAGGGGAAGTATCTCCATATGACAATGCACCGTGAGGATGACTGCATCCACCAGGCCGGTCTTAGCATTGCCATAGCTGCACAGTATGGCTGAGGTTTTAGTAAGTGACCGATGTGGAAAGAACTACTGAACCATTGCTATGTTCAGTAGGGGCACAGCTGTCCCTGTGTCTAGTAGCAGAGGAATGAACACTTCCTCCAATTCCAAGATGCATGTTTTAAAAACAAAACATCCTTGTGTTTTTTCATACTGTACTAACCTCCCCAACAGGGTTTTTAGACAGATAGTACTGTTAGTTCCAGAACTAGTCAAGTATCATAAGGATATGTTTTTGATCGGCTGTAGATCAGGTGGTAGAGCGGGTTGTCCATTAATCGTAGGGTTGACGGTTCGATTCCCGGCCCACGTGACTCCACATACCGAAGTGTCCTTGGGCAAGACACTGAACCCCAACTTGCTCCCGATGGCAAGTTAGTTAGTGCCTTGCATGGCAGCTCTGCTACCATTGGTGTGTGAGTGTGTGAATGGCTGAATGAGACACAGTGTAAAGCACTTTGGATAAAAGTTCTATATAAGTGCAGACCATGATAGAGACTACAAAGCACTTCTGTACTGTAAGTTGCTCTGGATAAGGGCATCTTCCAAATGCCATACATGTAAATGACACTCACTGAGTGTATCATTGTGAGCTTTTGTGATGAAGTGTACATGGGATCTGAGGGGTTGGTCGGCAGTCAGTGGCAAACTCAAACTCACTGACAAAGTGGTTCTGTTTCCTGCACTGGCAACAATTTTATCCCCGCGCACAGCAGTTCTGAGCTCTGCTGGCATGTGACATGAGGCTGCAGTTTCCACTGCTTTCATGTAAGGATGACTGGAGACAGCTGGGATAATTTATATCTGAGTCATTGGGGAAAGGTGCAGGGCAGTGGGGATTAAGGGGGGGTTCAATTTGTTCAGTGGGAAGCATAGGCAGGTGGGTGGCGGAGTAGCTATCTGACATGCTAATCTGATAGTATGATGTCGGGTCATCCGAAAGAATGATCAAATTCTCCCTAACTTTAGGGTTATTGGTATGTTTGGCTAGCTGGGCTCTGATCATTTCATCCTCCATTGAACCAAACTTCCAATGACTAGCCAAACCCCATGGGTCAGCCACATACTGTAGCACAGACATATAGATTTGGGGGTTTTTTTGTATGAACTCCCAGAACAAAATCCGCCCAGGTATGACATTTTGGGAGGCAGTAAAGTGTCTATGTTTCAGCCTTGCTAAGTGTTTGTAAAATCCTCCGCCCTTCAGTGCCCAAGCAGTGAATGAGGATAGTGCATTCAACAGTGCTTAAAAGGGTCTTGATGTTATTTTCAAATGATATAATCTATGGTCTAAGGGAATAGGAAGCTTACCAGGCAGTTGCAGAAATGGTGAAGGGAATGAAAGCTCCGTCTTTGTCACCAATATAATGTGGTAAATAACTTGAACAAAAAACATAATATACAGTATATTTTCACAACCCTTGCTTGCTGTTTACTCAGTTATCACTTACAGGCTCTCCCCATACACCAAATTCATCCGTTTATAAGTGGCCTTCAAAATCAGGCCATAACAATGGTTTCATCAATAGACATCTGTTCATTCAGAAGAAATAGTACCTGTCATCCTTTTTCTTGCTTGGCTTGAGCTGCTGCTTTCTGAAGGTACCGTTTTGCCATGTCAAAAGTAGAAAAGGTGCTTTTTCTGTTCTAGAGCCCAGAAGATAGCTAAAGGGGATGTTGTGACTGAGCAAGAACTTCTCTGTGACTGCCCACTATTTCCAACATCATGTCTCTATAGTGCTCTGAATGATGTAGCCCATGACTAGTGTAGGCCATCTTCTACATCCCCTCTCTTGAGAAAGTATTGCCACAAGTCCAGAATGTATAGCATTAGAAAATGCAAAAAAGTCTGCATAGATAAGAAGAGGTATACTTACCGGCATCTGCTTCCTAGTTGAAAATTCATGCTCACAGGTGTTATCCCACAGTTTTTTGACAAGTGTCTTCATTTGACCTCTTTTTTCTTTTCTGTGTAGCTGCCACAAGCTTACGTATCAGAGCTGTGGGCTTAGCAAAGCCTTCAACAAACCCCAGGAAAGATCTCTTTGATCTCCACCACCTGTATCTTCTCAGGGTCAGTTGATGCACCTTGTGCAGAGATTATATTGCCAAGGACTTTTTGGCATTGGAGATGTTCTGCAAATGATGAGGAGAAAATCACTGTGTCATCCAAATAAAACAGTAATGACTGAAGATGCTCATCCACAAAAATTAGGCCATTAGACAGGCTAAAGGTCATATGGTTGAATTCAAACAAAAGAAATGTTGTACAAAATCTGTTTTTGTGTTATCTTTTTCTGTCACAGGAACCTAGTTGTACTTGCTAGCTAATCCGATGTTAACAATGTTAACATCAAGAGATTCATCAATATCTGTAGAGGATAAGCATAATTTCTGGTCTTTGAATTGAACTGTCTGTAATCCACACACAGGTTAATTGTGCCATCCTTGTTCTGGACCATCTCACTTGGCAATGAATAAAGATTACAACACAACCACTCAATATCCAGCAACTCTCTAATGTGTGCCCTACTGCATTTATACATTATATTTGCTCATTTGGCTAATGCTTTTATTCAATTCAATTCAATAAAATTTTATTTCTATAGCGCTAACAATGGACAGAAACATATAAACACAGGATACAGATTTTAAGTGTGTGAATTTATCCCTAATGAGAAAGCCGGTGGCGACAGTGGCGAGGAAAAACTCCCTAAGATGATGTGAGGAAGAAACCTTGAGAGGAACCAGACTCAGAAGGGAACCCGTCCTCATCTGGGTCACAACGGATAGTGTGAAAGTGAAGGGAAGTTCATTTTGGTTTCTATATGAAGTCTGTGTGTTGAACTAGTCCACTGTTCACTAAAGGAGACCTGAGTGCAAAACGGTATGTGGTAATTGTCGTCCCAAGGACATAGTAGCAACCGTAGTCCCAGCACCACAGTGAGAATGTCCATGTGGAATTGAGGTCCAAAACTATTTCATGGTACTTCAAGCGGTATCATCCTCAGCAATCTCCAGGCTGTAGCCTGCAGTTGATGAGAGCTCCACCCAGAGGTAGGGCATCCGGAAGCAATCCAAAGCAATTTGCAGTTGAGGCAGGATACAACTGAGCAGTTGAACGCTAAGGGTCTTGCTCAAGGACCCAAACATGGCAGCTTGCCTGAACCAGCTCATACTGGGATGGAGGAACATGATAGGGTAAACAACCAGGCCATTGTCTTCAAAGGGGATCCCATATTGTAGCAAATTTTCCAAGTTGACTACTACTGCTTGACTGAACAGTAAGAAGAGCTCAATTGAAGTTATGGCTTCATAAAAAATAAGAAATTCATTACATTAAAAGAAAAAGGGTGGTGCAAAGGGTATCTGATACTGCATTTAACTTAGCAACTTTTTCATTTGTTCTGGCTGCTCCTTCAGTTGGCTTTCAATCCTTTCCAGGTCAGACAAATTTGACAAAGGGAGATCAGATGTACTGATGTCTGGTAGGTCATCATCATTTTGAGACTAAGCAGTGCCTGGCTTTTGCTGAGTTTTTTTAGAATCATGACCAGCTGTTGCTTTATGACCTCTTGTGCTCTTAAAACTGCAGTCAGCAGGGCTGTAAAATACAGAAATAATAAATAAGCATCACATCAACATGTAGCTTATTGCCATGTAGTGTTTGGTTAGAGAAACACGACAATTAAATGTTAGCCTGTACCCACCCATCAAAAAAAGTATAATAAAATATAAATAAATAAAAACTAAACTTGACACTGTTTTTATTTTAGATGTTGTTAAAATTTTGTAGTTCCCCTTTACTAGTTAAATGAGGAGTTGTTTTTTTTTTGGTTTTTTTTTTACATACTTACAAACATTACTGATTACAACAGGCTCTGTCTATATCTTCAGCTGCGGTTGTAAACGGACTGTAAATGTTCCAAGAGGTGCTGGGACTCTCAACACTATCTGCCCGTCTAGATGGAGTTCTTAGGGCTTCAGCCATAGATATTGGTGGTGTTGATGGTATTTGTGGTGCAGCTGCAACCTCTGAAAGATCCTCAGTTCTGCCTTTTTCCCCCCCCAGTCTCTTCTTAACAAAAAGATCATCCCCATCACTCTCACTTGTATTGCGTCTTTTATTTCCCCTGATAGGATAAATTATTTTTCTTAAAAAAAAACAACAACAACAAAAAAAAACCTTTAAAACAATGCCATAGAAATATTTGTAGGCTGTAATGCAATAGCAAATGAAATATATTTGCAATGTTCTTATAGTTCACCCAAAAATGAAAGCTCTGTCATCATCTACTCACCCTCAGGTTGTTGGTGCTGACAGACGTTTCATTTTTGAGTTTACTCTGATAAAAGGAAATACTTAAAATCCAAACAAACCTGTTTTTTTTCTTTTTGTGTATGCTGGACGATCATCATCATCATCATCATCATCATCGGTCTGCATGGAGTTTAGAATTCACTGTGTAAATCTCATCATTTCAGCCATGATTTACATATAATGGCCTCATCTGTGCTGAGCCTGGCTGCTTCAATATCTGTTAGAATCGATATAATACATTTTCAACAAATACACTGACAGTCCCATTAGATATAAATATATCAACCTTTCAGTTCGAGCACGTACCTGAAAATGACATTTTTCATGAACTCCTTTGGACTACAGGCATTTTGGTGTTTCAGTTACACTTTACACATGAACTAACAATGAACAATACTCCGACAGCATTTATCGATGTTGTATCTGTTAACATTAGCTAAAGCACTTGAAAAAATATGCTTAATATTAGTTAAAAATTTCTTCAACATGAATAAATGCTATAAAATATGTTGCTCATTGTTTGTTGATGCATTAACTAACGTCTATGCATTAAATAATGTCAACAAATTTGTCAGTGTAAAGTGCTACAGAGAGGACACATGAGTGGGTTTGTTAAAAAGCCAGAATAAAGACATTAACAGTAAACTGTTTCAGCAGCTTTGACGCGATTAGTAATTAAAGGAGTGAAAAGCTCAAGTATGTTGAAAAGTTATCAGCAGTTTATTCTCTGCAATGGCCTAAGTCTAGTGATAACATCCCTAAAATGGCATACTGTACATTCACACTTTGAATCATAAACAACAGTCTGCCATTGCCATTAATCTGCACACATTGGCAAAGACTGATGTACTGCAAATCAGCCCCATTATGTTAATCATTATGTTAATCATTATGTTAATCTCTATGTAAACATATAGAAAGGCTGATGTACTGCAAATTGCCCTCTCTTGGGATTTATCTATTTTATACACACATTTTCACCATTTTATACATAACCATGAAATCTGGATCTGTTCTATTAGATTAAATCAAGCATTTGGCCACATGTAATAACTTATTTGGCAAAACTAAAAAAAAAAGTCCCATTTGTTAACATTAGTTAATGCATTAACCAACGTGAACTAACAAAGAGCAATATATTTTTACAGAGCTTATTCATCCTGGTTAATGTTACTTAATAAAACTACAATTGTTCATTCATATTAATTCATAATGCTCGGTCTAATGTTAACAGCTACAACGTTTGAAAAGGTATTGCTCATTGTTATTTCATGTTAACAAATAAAACCTTATTGCAATGTGTTGCCAACTATTTTTACTTTAAAAGCCGAATGTTAACATCAGTTAATACATTATGAACATCAACTAACATGAAAAATAGTCTATTTATTTATTAACAGCTGTATGCTAAACAAGATTTTTTTGCTGTAAGCTGACAAACCAAAACGTTTGTCAATTTGTCTTCATAGAAACCTTTTTATCAGTTCCATTCAATTAGCTACAGTCGTGTTTGTTTTTAAAAAGATTTAAATAAGTTAACCTAAATACCTTTATCTAACTAAACTTTAAAACCGAAATGTTGAACCCGAAACTCGATCCTGGCGTGAACACGCACCTTTATTGTCCATTCAGTAAGACCGTCATCCAATCAGTAGCCACCGGCTACGGAAATACATCATCGTTATGCAAGATTTGAAATTTGTCGTGTATGTACCATTTCAAGCTCAGTTAAATGTAAACTTAAAACTTACATTAGTCTTTCTGTTAAATATTTGTGTAATAACAAAAGTTACCAATGTTTGTACAGTATATACAGATATGGTATTCATCTTCCTAGCTTAAAAGCCACCATTGGAAAAAAATGTGTCGAGTTATAGTATATTACTTAATAGTACAATCAAATCCTCGTAAATTTCACTAAAGCATTTATTGTCCTTGAAGAAATATGCAATCAAAACAATGTTTGCTTAATACAGTTGCATTCATAAAAATAAGAGTGTGGAAAGTAAAAATACAAATACAAACAACCTTCGTTGCTCGTCAAAGTTTAGTGCAGCGTGGACACTCAAGAACACTCACTTTTTACAAGTTCCTTTATGAGCGTCTCAAAGTAAAATACTCGAAAGGTAAATGCGAATCGATGCTTACCCGAATTGTTTTATCTAAATGATCCCATATCTCTTGGTAAAAATCCATTGTTTTGTTTGCATCCAAACCGCACAAACATGGTGGACCCCTCCCACTACCACAGGTACAAGACCCCTCCCACTACCACACTACCACGGGTACAAGACCCCTCACACTACCCCACTACCACAGGTACAAGACCCCTCACACTACCACACTACCACGGGTACAAGACCCCTCACACTACCCCACTACCACAGGTACAAGACCCCTCACACTACCACACTACCACAGGTACAAGACCCCTCACACTACCCCACTACCACAGGTACAAGACCCCTCACACTACCACACTACCACAGGTACAAGTCCCCTACCACTACCACATTACCAAAGGTACAAGACCCCTCCCACTGATGTGCGAGTGAAGGTGAAATCACCTGAAAGTGCAACGAAGCACGTTTAAAATAAATAAAAGCATATAAAAGAATGACCTGCTGCATTATATCTAAATATATTTGCTACTGTTATAAATAGTGCATGTTCTGTCTTATACTGTACTATTATTATTTTTAAATGTATGTTTTACCGCAGATACTTAAATTTTTTTGGCAAATTCACGACATTAAATGTGCAGTTAACACATTATTAGATACTGTCAGGAAATTAAGTCAATTTTATATTAATTGTTATTTGCATATAATTATTGCTACATTAATGTGTAACCATCTGATTGAACCAAGCTGAGTCATTGCCAAAAGTGGCCCAGACTCTATAACCAGATCCGGGTTAGTTAAGGTGAACAAGAATCGTCCCGGTGCTTTACCGCCGTAACAAAAACACAGGTGCCAGAGCGAGCTGCGGGCCACACACGGCCCAGATAATACATGCCCATGCCGAGTCTGAGCTGCAGGCGCCGCAGGGCTGCTGAGCTCCGGCCGATTACTACATGCTATCTGGGTGTGAACCTTTATGTGGATGGGCTACAACAGAAAACGACCACATCGGGTTCCACTCCTGTCAGCAAAGGACAGGAATCTGACGCTATCATGGGCACAGTCTCATCAAAACTGGACAGGCGAAGATTAGGGGAAAAAATCACCAGGTCTTTTTCCAGTCTTCAACTGTACAGTTTGGGTGAGCCTGTGCCCATGATAGCCTCAGATTCTTGTTCTTGGCTGACCGG
Source organism: Ictalurus furcatus (assembly GCF_023375685.1). Taxonomy (NCBI): domain Eukaryota; kingdom Metazoa; phylum Chordata; class Actinopteri; order Siluriformes; family Ictaluridae; genus Ictalurus; species Ictalurus furcatus. The sequence goes on along the minus strand of NC_071271.1, from coordinate 6,626,831 downwards.
AGTGGAACCCAATGTGGTCTTCTGCTGTTGTAGTCCATCCACCTCAAGGTTTGATGTGTTGTGTGTTCTGCTCACCACACTTGCTTATTTGAGTTACTGTAGACGTCCTGTCAGCTCAGACCAGTCTTTCTTGTCATTCTACTCTGATCTCTCTCATCAACGAGGTGTTTTGGCTTGCAGTCCCATCACAAACAGGATGTTTTTTGTTTTTCGCATCATTCTGTGTAAACTCTAGTGTGTGAAATTCCCAGGTGTTCAGCAGTTTCTGAAATACTCAAACTATCTTTCACCAACAACCATGCCATGGTTAAAGTCACAGAGATCACACTTTTTCCCATTCTGATGTTTGATATGAACATTAACTGACACTCTTGACCTGTATCTGCATGATTTTATGCATTGTGCCAAATGCTGCCACATGATTGGCTGATTGGATAACTGTATAAATTAGCAGGTGTACAGGTGTTCCCATTAAAGTGGACGGTGAGTGTAGTTAGATGTTTGGTGTGGTTTGATCTACACTGCCTAATCCGTCAGCCTGAGTGTCACATGTACAGCCTTGTGTGCTTGGAGCACCAACATGTTTCCCTTCATCCACTCAGCAGGGCTTCTAAAGAACGCATATCAGGTTTAATTCCACAAAACACTTCAGTGCCCTCTGAAGCATCCCTTACATGCCCTGTAAACTGATCTCGAATATCAATAAGAATTAAGAACAGCTCAAGGATTCCTATTCTTTATTATTTCTATTAGGGATATAAACTCATGGGAATACTTCTTTCAATTTGAAAAACTGTTTTTGAAAAACTGTTTCAACTGTAGATTAAAAAAAAAAAGTGAAAATATTATCAGGACCAGTTATATTCAGTTTTTGCCTCCCTTCCAAATAAACATACAAAAATATAGTTTGTTATGTGTGAGACATGTATCTAACTTCCTGATCTACAAGCCTCCTCTACCCACTCAACAGGCAAACAGTACATTTACCAGAAAACTGTGGACACTTTTACTGTTTTGGAAGATACTCATTAAGTTCAGGCAAAACCCTCATATGGTGCAACAGTAATACTAATGCCAGGACCAGCAGCCCCTTCCAACCCAGCAGGCAGTCTCTCATTATCAGCTTGTAACTGTTACATACATTATTGTTCCATGTCAAACCACTAAGTGATACTGAGATACTATGTCTACGATAAACAAAGAAAAATCAAAATAAAAAATGGTCCCCTGCACAAAAAAAGAGAAAAAAATCAACTCACAGTCTTCACTCGCCACTATGGTTTTTTCGTCAATCGGATTCTTCTAACTCTTTAGACACTGGACATGGATGCTCAATCTACTGTATATATTGTGTTTACATGTATCTTGCCTCCACACAGTTCCTTAACTTAGAAAAATGCTGCTCTGAGAAAATAAGCCGTACCTGGCACATGCACATGATCCTAACAATTGCTTATCAACCTGGTCCGACATCTTTTCATTTCATAAGCATGTACTACATTGAATCCCCCACTATACAGTTTTCATTTGCAGTGAAACCTCAAAGATCAGATCAGATCAGATTAAGATGAATGGTCTTGATATTTCAATCCTTTAAAAACGGAGGTACAAATGGTAGATGGTGTAAAAACAAATACGAAGGGTTTTTTTTTTTTTGGAAATGAGATGAGAAAGTTTAATTTTTTTTATTATATATCAAAGAGTAATATAAAATGTTTCTCAGTTGAAACTTTATTCAAAAATGCATTATTTAAAACTGATTGGAAGTTCTAGCTGTGAGAAATTACATGAACTAAAATGCTGTATGTCTGCATATCCTGTTTGCTCTTTGCATAATATTGTAAAATTATAAGGCAACATATTTCATTCCAATGGTAATGTAAAATAAAATAAATAAAATAAAAACAGCGCTTGCTAGTGGACTTAGAATTTTTTAAACTAATAAGAACAAGATGAATAAGAACAACTTTTTGTTTTAAATAGTTTTTGCCTGTCTCATCACTCTACTATCCCAGAAGGTCAATAGCACTATTTTGGTTCTCCCCCCAGCCATCAGAACCCAAATTAGGCATCAGGCAGCTCTGCTTTTAAAGAATGCACTATATTGTTGGCACAGGTTGTAATTCTCAGGCAGAGAGTGTTGTAACTGGATAAATCAAGAGCCTGGGCATTGGCAGCATTTAATGGATGACACTGCACCTGCCAATCATCTGTGTTGCTTATCTTCCGTCTGGCAGATACCATAAAATATGTAATGCCTCTCCACTGCTGCTCTTCATCATTCCGCATCATCATGGATCATAATGCCCTCGTTTTCCCATGTGTCTGTTGCATGTTTCACCAGGTTCTCTTAATGTGACATACCGTGCTGCTTGGTGAGCTGTGTTGACTGGTGTGGTTGTTTTGGACTTTGATAATTGTTTTTAGGTTTTATGTGGTTTTTTTTTTTTCATTTCCTAGCATTGTTTGTTAAGTAGTGTACAAAAGAAATGGCACATTATTATAACAGCAATATTTCTGGTCCACATCTAATGTGCTTGGGTGCACTGGTTTGCCCTACTTCACTAACAAGAATGAATGAATCCTCCTTTTTCAGTAATTTATTTATTCATAGCACTCTAACAGTCATGAACTATATACGAATAGAATCAGAACAGAGTGCAAACACGAGGTCTCAGATTGACCAAATTCACTGTGTTCACAGGAATTTATTTTCACAAGACAGCACAGGAATATAAATAAATTGGTGAAAAATCGGTGGCTCTTTTATGATGTGGAAGGGATTTTGCTGGCATGGTTCATGTCCAGTTGTCCTCTTAGAGTGAAGCATCACTGCAAATGGATCACCTTTTTCCTATGATGAAAGATTTCTATCCTGACGGGAGTGGTCTCTTCCAAGATGACCCCACCCACGTCCAAGGGCAGGAGGGATGACGGAATAGTTTGATGAAGATGAAAATTATGTCCATCATTATGTTCTGATCTTCATGGTCACCAGATCTCAACCCTTGTGATGGTCTACTTATGCTTGGAGCTTGTCAGCTTGTCACTTGAAAATCACTCACTGTTGCTAAGAATGGTCCCCAGTGGATCGCCTAAGGATCACCATGGAATTACTGTGGATGGTACCAAAATAGAAACCATAAGCATGGTTGATGTTAGTCCTTGTATAGCGTTAGGACTGCAATTGCTAAGAACAGTTTGCACTTATTGGATTCTCCATCACTGGACAGTTTGATATTATAGACTTAAAATTAAAACTATAATAAAATTCAGAAATGACTCTGATGCTCATACTCAAATTCCTGTTAGCACAATCCGGTGTCACCCCAGATGAAGATGGGTTCCCTTATGAGTCTGGTTCCTCTCAAGGCTTCATCCTCATGTCGTCTCAGGGAGGTTTTCCTTGCCATCGCTGCCACTGGCTTGCTCATTAGGAATAAATGTATACGTTTTAATTTTAAAAATGCTATCCGAATTTCCGTAAAGCTGATTTGTGCCAACGTCCATTCTTAAAAGTGCTATAGAAATAAAATTGAATTGAATTGAACCGAACCCCACTGAGGACCTACAAGAGATTTTGGAATGATGTGTTAGACTGCACTCTCCACCATCATCATTCAAACACCAACTGAAGCAATATCTTTCGGAAGAATGATGTTCATCCCTCTAGTACATTTCCAGAGACTTGTGGAATCTATACCAATGTACATTGAGTCAGGCCCAATACCTTGCCAAGACATGTTATGGTGATTTTTCATTTGTCAACATACAACATATATACATATATAAAACAATAACGTCTAACACCAAGTCTACATTAAAGAGTCATCATGATTAGATGAATTCAATACAACAGCAAATAATAACTAGAAAGGATTTGCCCTAAAGCACTGTGTTAATTAATTTGGGCTCTCGTTTTGTGCTATTTGGTGTCCTTGTCATCATTAGTGAGCAGTTGTCAGAAGATTTTAGGGCTTAATTTCAAAGTCAGCTAATTCTGTTTATCTCTGTGATTGAGGATATTTGACGAAAAATTTGGGTACATGTGTCAGTGAGTGAGTGAGCACGTGAGTCAGCTGGTGGAAGCATTTAGAAGACATTGTGGCTGAGAAGTGAGGGGGATTCTCATTATCACATCGTATCATCACACTGCTGTTCTGTGTGCTTCTGTGTGTATTAGTGATTGAGCGAATTATTCTGTGCGTGTTTCTGTGCAACTGGCTGAAATGCTTATAATGTTCTCTCCGTGTTTTTGATTTGCTTGTACTAATCGGTGTAAGCCTCTCCATATAATCTTTTACATAATGCATTTATAATGTCAGGTAGTCCAACAGATTTTATTTTGATGATCTAATTAGGCTAAATAATTGAATAATCCATCTGAGCAACGTAGAAAAGAGACTGGTGATTTGTACTCCTTTATCATACAGTACGAACAGGGTTTTCTCAGGATGAATAAGCACTAAGAAGAGAAATTGTTCTTTGGAGGGTGATGCATGAGGCCACTGTACTTCTTATTGAGCGCTGATTAATGAATACATGCTGACCATTTGTGCAATACTAGAACTGTGCAGATTGCCTTCCTGGAATTAAGTTGGAATTAAGTGGGTTTATGGCAGAATGAAACTTGACAATTGTACAAGCTGCTTATGTGTACTTCTAGTGTAACTGATCATGATTATCACGTTATTGTTTTTGAAAAAACAAAATGTCCCAAATAAATGTAATTAGATATACTAATTCTGCATGTTCACTTGTTATGAATGCAAACTTTGCTTTGATCAGCTTTTTGAGACAAAAAAAAAGTGCTAAATCCTTTTCTAATAGTCAGTTTAAAGATAAACAAACAATTCCACAAGGCAGGAACACACCTTAGACGGGACGCTGGTCCATCACAGGGCATCACAAACTCACACACACATACACACTGATTCACTCACACACTGATTCATACTCACGGGCAATTTAGAGTAGCCAGTCTACCTACCTGAATGTTTTTACCACATGTGGTGGCATACAATTTAATATCTATTAGCCTATTATTTAGTAGACCTACACTAGGGGCACAGTATTTTACAACTTAATTGACATATGTTTGCTATTTAGTAGGCTATATATACAATATAAGATTGTATTATTTACACTATAAGGGCTTGTAGACACCTGACAATCATACTCGTATGTGGGCCTTCCTCAAACTGTAAGTTGGAAGCACACAATTGTATAGGATGTATAGCATTAATATTTCTCTTCACTAGAACTAAGGGGCCCAAACATGTTCCAGCATGAACCATGTGCACAAAGCAAGATCTGTGAATAAATGGTTTACCAAGGTTGGTGTGGAAGAACTCAAGTGGCCTGCACAAAGCCCTATAAAAAGGGCTATATATACACACATACATACATATATGTATAGAGTTCTGTAAGGCCTTTAAAAAAAATGTTGTGGATGTCTATGAATCTGGAAAGGATTTAAAAAGATCTCCAAATTATTTGAAATATATCATTCCACTGTAAGGGAAACAATCTATAAATGTCACAGATTTCAAATGACTGCCAATTTGTCCAGGCCTGGCTGTTCCAGCAAATTCAGCCCAAGTGCAGACCATCTGATGCAAAAAGAAGTCTCCAAGAACCCCAAAACTGTTTGTGTCAAAGTGCGTGATTTATACAATCATAAAGAGATTGCACAAATTTGACCTGCGTGGGAGGCATGCCAGGAAAAAGCCTTTGCAAGACTACCGTTTGCCAATGAGCATATAGGCAAAGACCAGGCCTTTTGGAAAATTGTGCTCTGGACAGACGAATTGAAGAGAGTTGTTTGGCCACAGTAACAGCAGACATGTTTGATGCTTTTCAGGAAAAGCACTTCATACCAACTGTGAAGCACGGTGGTTGAAATGTTATAGTTTAGGGTTGTTTCGCTGCCTCAGGGACTGGACAGCTTGCATTCATTGATTCAACCATGAATTCTGCATCATATCAAGGAGTGCTTGAAGATAATGTGAGGCCATCGGTCTGAAAGTTGAAGTTGACCTGAAAGTGGACATTTCAACAGGATAATGATCCTAAGCACACGAGCAAATCCACCAAGGAATGGATCAAAAAGAAGAAATGGAGGGTTATGGAATGGCCTAGTCAAAGCCCGGATTTAAATCCCATTGAAATATTGTGGGGGGATTTTAAAAGGGGAGTACATGCAAGAAAACCCTCCAAACAGAAATATTTCATTTTATGTGTAATGAATCTAGAATATATGAAAGTTCCACTTTTTTAATTAAATTATGGGAAAAAATTTAACTTTTCCACAATATTCAAATTTTTGAGATGAACCTGTATTCATTAAGGGCATTGCTCAATTGCCAATCAGGGACAGCTTGGTGCTGCTGGGATTTGAACTCACAACATTCTGACTACATGCCAGAATTCATCACCCAACACCAGCACCTGACCTCACTAACACTTTTGTGGCAGAATGGGCAAATCCCCACAACCATGCCCAAAATCTAGAAGAGTAATGGTTATTATAGCAGCAAAACGGGGACTATATCTGGAATCAGATGTTCAACAAGCATAAAGCTGTGATGGTCAGATTTGAACAAACTCTTGCCCATATGTGTAGTATTAGCCTGTGGTAGTGTATTATTTCAACACATTATTTGGAAGCATTAACCTGTGTAGCTACGATATTACACCCTTAAAAATAAGAGGTTCCACTTACAACCAAAAACATTTTTTCAGCCTGATGCCATACGAGAACCTTTTTAAGCTACACAAACAACATTTCACACTCGAGTTCTTTAGAAGAACCACCTATTTACTGGTGCTTTAAAGAACCCAGAAATGGATCTTCACAGCAATGCAACAAAGAACCATGTTATCACAAGTTCTCTAAAAAAAAAAAAACAATCTTAGTTAGTGCTCTAACGAACCAAAATAAGGTTCTTAAGAATGATGCCAGGAGAACCTTTTCCAGTCCCACAAAGAACTTTATAGGGTTCACGTCATCCTGTTACGAAATGAAACCTTGAAGAACCTATAATGAACCATAAAGAACTTCTTTAATCTGCAAAGAACCATATATCTCAACTCAAGAACCGTATACAATGAAAAATTATTTTTGACAAGAAGAAGGCTCTTTGCGGAACCTATGGTGCAGACGGGAACCACTGAAGAACCTTTATTTTTAAGAGTAAATAGAAAGTTTAAATAGTACACCACCACAGGATGTTAGATACTAGCTTATCCAGTGCAGTAGTATGTCCTGTTTGTACAGTAGGCGTACTTATAGAGACACAGTCTCCTATTTTAACACTCATGGTCCAGTAGCCAACTCATTTGATATGAATAGGATTCATTTGGTCCTCTCGTATGCCTGCTGTATACAGATAAACTATTATTGGACTGTGTAAGAGCCTGTGGTGGCGTAGTGATCAAGCACATCATATATAGTAGGCGAGTATCCGAGCCACGCACGGGTTAATGTTAGCTGTGAAGGTAATCGTGGGAAAGCAGCAGAACAGCTCGCGCATCAATAGAGAAACAATTAGAGCTGAACTCCTGAGCTGTCAGCGATGTTTATTGATCGGCTGTGTGCCAGTTTTCCCTTCACTGACTGTTAGTGATCACCTTTGCTGTGCGCAGTACTTTCCTCACACACCTTTGGATGCACACAGCCGCAAACTGTCACTTGAGGAGGGGAAACAATCCGCGCTCGCGCTCGAGCTGCGTTTCTGTGCTGGATGTGGAGATGATGGAGAGCCGCGCGTATTGACGGGAATCTGATGGTCGATTTTCCTCTGACTGGAACTAGGACGCGGTTTGGACACATGCCGTCCACAGCAGCGGATTAGCCATTAAACCCACAGACGAGTGGAAAGATTTCAGGTAGAACTGACATTTATTTCTTTCCCTTGCTCATTTGGATCGGATGTGGGAGCGGATTTGAATTGGCGCGTGACGTCCAAACACTGGATATTACTTTTAAAGGTGAGCGTGCGTTAAAAGAAGAAGAAAAAAAAAAGTTTCACATTAAAATATGGGCAATAAAAGGTTTTTTTTATTTTTTATTTTTAATGGCTACATTTCATGCACGGTGTTCAGTGACGCCTCTCTGGCAAATTAGTTCATTGCTTTTGCACCTGTTGTGTGATTGAGATCAGAACCTTAACACTTTCACTTATTCACTTCTGATCTATTCAGATCATACTGCATGTTCTGCAAAACCATTTGATTCTCTTCATTCCAAAGAGAAACAATGGAAAAAAAAGAACTATAGAAATGTTTCCCAACAACAACAACAACAATAATAATAACAACAACAACAGCATCCATTAATTCACTGACCTGGATAAGACTTTTCTGGTGGATGGATGCAACTGAAGTTTGGTGTTTATCCCTGGTCTAAGGAAAATAATAAACAAATAAATAAGTAAATAAATAAATGAAGCACTGATTAAGAAAACACACATGCAACATCACTGCATTGATTTCACAACTCCAGTAAATACAGCTCACAAATCAAACTGCTCATGATTCAGCCTCTTATAAATTCCTGCAATCTAGAGTAAATACAAAAAAAAAAAATAATAATTTTTTTTTAAAAATCACTAAACACATTCTTGTTTAACCTTCTGTAGCAATGTTTTCAGCGAATAACACTAGAATCGGTGTAATCTGTTTACAGATTCTGTATGTTGTCTGTCATCTCCAGAAGGCTCAGTTTAATGTGCAAAACAGTCAGAAAATCATCACATACGGGTGACAACGTGTCTTGAGCCTCACTGGTGATTACAGTTGATGCTGATTCCCTTGGTAGCTCTCTGGTAAGTGCAGCTGTCTGTAATGGTTATAGTGACTGTGTGCTGCGTAAGTGCTTAAAGGGAGCGCCTTCGCTCACAAATCACTGTGGAGCAGCCCGTCTTGAGGCATTGCTTCACATGCACTCCGAACCACAGAGGATGATCTGCTACTCTAATCATCGAGCTCCTCTAATGAACTTTCAGCTAGTGCATTTTCATTTCACGCGCCGTGGACACGAACGAGTGACTACCTGCTGAAATATCACCCTGGGATTTAACACTTGCTCCATGGTCCTTTGGGAGAGGAGCAGATACAGGAGGCGGTCGGGCTGAGCTGCCTGGTGCCTGCTTCTTTTCTATCCAATGGAAGGTACAGATCCGGAGCGGGGGACAGAGGAACAGACGGAGAGAAATTGGACCAGTGGTGAGGAGGACGGGACACTGCGGTACCCTGGGGAGTGCCATCAGAATGGGTAAGATGAAGCAGGATGCCAGGGATGAGCTCAAGAGATGCGTTCACTACAGAGGCATTGTTTAGAGGTGGCAGCAGATTACCTGACTTAATTTACAACTTTTCTCATTTTGTTTGAATATTTTTGTGCTGTTGATGTTGTATAATTCACTGATTTTGTTTCTTCTCTATAGTGCATATTTCATTTCTTGTTTTTATTTTATGTGGTTGCTTCTTACTGGGAATAGTATCTCGGCTGTTTGTTTGAAATAACATATCTTTATGAGTTGTTTTTTTTTTATTTTATTTTTTACCTTTTTTAACATTTACCTGTTTTTTTTTTTTTTAAATAATATTTTGTTTAGCCTGCACAAGTGCACTCACATCTGTTCCCATAGTGAATAAGTTGTTGTGTCTTGTGAATGCTTTCTTCTTGTCATTTATTATCTTTAATAATAATAATAAAAAAGTGCTGCATATTAGATATTTATAATATATAATAATAATATATAATATTTATATTATTTATAAGTCCGGTGGAAAAAAAGGTCAGCACTGTTACCTATTAAAGTTTTGTCCCTAGCTGGACAAAGTGCTTGTAATCAATCTCTCTCTCTCTCTCTCTCTCTCTCTCTCTCTCTCTCTCTCTCAAACACATTGGCTCCATTGCTTTTTCTTTCTTTTGCTGCCAGTTACTACTTTTTCTCCTAGTCGCCATATGTTTCAACAGTGCTATGTTTTATTTGAATGTGGAAGGTGTTCTTAGTGACCTTTTGTGCTTTGCAAAAAAAGAAGAAAAAAAAGTGATTTGAAAGGCTTTGCTCTTTAGCGGAACAGCAGATGGATTAGTCATCGTCTTCTCAGCTTCAAGGTGTTCTCAAGACACCGCATGGGGGCTCTGCTTCAGTCTCCTCAGTGTTTGGACACACTGTATTAAAATACATAAAGAAATGGTCATACAGTCCCAATCTACATCACACTGCATATTAAGACTAGTATATATCCCTGGGATATATACTAGGAGTCTAGTATTCTCCGTTTTCTTTTTTCTCAGTAGAATTCTCAGTAGAATTTGGTTTATCCCAAATGATAACATTAGTGACAAGATTTGCAATTTGAGCACATTAAATGTTTTTTTTTTTTTTAAATAATGCAATGAGACTGAATGTTTTGGAGTTGTTTGTGCTCTAAACTCCTCTATTATTCCTCAATTATAATCTACATCCAAATACAATTTGATTGTAATCCCCTGGACAACTGGAGACATCTAGATCATTAGCTTAATTAAATGTGTCAAACTGTACTGCTCAGCTGGGCTCTTATAATTCCAGTACCATGATTTATTCTCGCCTCCAGATCTGTTTCGATGAGATGTACACAGTGTGTTGGAGTTTACGACCAGTGCAATGAACATTAAAAAAAAAAAAAGAAAGTCTTGGATGCTTTCAATGTAAAGGTTCTTTCATGTGGAAAATAAAGACAGAGTTTATGATTTAGAGGCCTGAGGCCTCAGTAGCTGCCAAAAAAACACTGTTCCAGCCGGCCAAGCACCAGGCACCAGAATTTATAGCAAAGAATAAGGTAAAAGCTAGCATATAGCTAGCTATTAGTGAGTGTGGCTTGAAGTATTGTTATTGAAGACCTTCTGTTATGCTGCCACTGTGTAACCTGCCAATTACAGCCAGTCAGTGGTGATTAATTGAATTGGGTATAAATGATTATAAATGCACACTCTTATATAAAGTTAAAGTAAATTTCAGATCATTAATGAAAGGCATATGGAGTACAAGCAGCTGGAAAATAAGCAGTCATATCTAAATGTCCATATTATTTCATTATTAATAATAGGAGTCTTATTGAGATCAATATCCAAACCCAGATGATGAGAATTGAGAAGTGGAATGAAAAGCTGTTTTTCTCACCTCTGAGAAAAAAAAAGAAAAAAAACCCATCACACCCAGCTGATTTAATTTCACTCGCTGATTTACAATCACCCATTTCATTACGGTTCACTTGGCTTGCTGTTGGGTTCATGACTGCTGGTCCCCCAGCAGCATCCATCTTTTACAGTCAGCAGCCAGCAATCAGCCAAACGACCTTCAGTGGGCTGCAGTTTAATTCTGGACTGCTTGTATTGGCTGTGTTTTTCTCCTCTCTTTTACACCTGACTGTGTCCCAGGGCCCATGCTGTGTATTCACACAGTGTATGGGCTCTGATCCTAAAGCGCAGTGTCTCTGCTGACCTGGTGGAATTTCCATGCTGGGTCTCTTGGACATCCACGAAAAAGATCACTATGCCTTATGCATGAACACTTCAGGGGAACTTGCTGAAAAAGTGAGAAAATGAATACAGGCTAAAATAAAATTATGATGAAATGTTGCTGCTCGTGGAGGTTTTTCAGCTCATTTGAAGTAAAGACTTTTTTTGTACACATTGTGAAATTATGATTAATAATGTTTACTTTTATCCAATATATACTGGGGTTCTACAAGTTTCCGAGGATCTTTGGAGACACTGCTGACTATGATCTATCTACAACCCCGTTTCCCAATAAAAGTTGGGACGCTGTGTAAAATGTAAATGAATGTAAATAAAAGCAGAACGCGGTGATTTGCGAATCTCATAAACCTGTATGTTATTCACAATAGAAAATAGAAAACATATCAGATGTTTAAACTGAAGAAAAAAGGGAAAAAAAATAAGGTCGTTTTGAATTTGATGGCCGCAACAGGTCTCAAAAAAGTTGGGACGGGGCAACAAAATGCTGGAAAAGTAAGTGTTGTGATTGTAAAGGAATAAAAATGACCGTAGAAGTATAATAGAACACTAGGCAAAAGGAGTTTTCTGTTTTCTCTGTAGTCAGAGCAACGCATTGAGGAGGCTAATAAACACTGGATGTGGCATTTTGGAATGAATGAATGAAGGAATAAAGGAATTATGGCACATTTGTAAAGCTTAATTATTTCCAAATTCTACTGTGGGATCACTGCAGGCATAATTACTAACTTTCAGTGTGGTGTTTTCTGTTGTGTTTAGGGAGAAGATGCCCTTCCATCATGTGACGGCAGGGCTGCTGTATAAAGGCAACTATCTGAGCCGCTCTCTGTCTGAGCGCAGCGATAGCGACCAGCTGGCCAGCATCTCTGCAGAGGAACTGGATGGTGAGTGAGAGTCATCACACACACACACACACACACACACACACACACACACACACGCACACAACACGAAATGGTATTACTTAATGAAGGAAAGTTCATTGATTTGTTCTGTACACCTACGGGTTTTTATGGTAGAATAATAATCTATGTGAAAAGCTTTTGGCATTTGTTTATGATCCACTGAGCAAATGATTTCATACATATTATTCTCTGTCACATATATTTTCCAGAGAATTACTTTTGTCAGCTCAGAAAGGCAATGAATTGCGCCCTGCAAGTTTGAATGATTAATGCACGTATAGACCACTATGTCTCCTGTGTCTCAGAGGCTGGTATAATCTGGGAGGAACTCTGGGGTGCTGAGCTTCACCAACTTTATTTTGCATGAACAGCAGTGTTCTTGTACTACTCTATATGGCCAAAAGTATATGGACACTTGAGTACTGAACTCCCCATTCCAAAACCATAGGCATTGGTCTGCTGCTATAATAACGTCCACTCTTCTGAGAAGTCTTCCACTCGATTTTGGAGCGTGGCTGGTGAAGGCCATCATATCAAATCATCTCACCCTTTTCACACCAGCCCATCCCATACAATTGTGTGCTTCCATCTTCATAGCAACAGTTTGGGGAAGAACTGCATATGGGTGTGATGCTCAGGTGGCCACAAACGTTTTGTAATATGCTGTATTATCTGATGGATTCTATATCAAATGGTAAAACATATTCCTTCAATCAAGCTGTATATTAAATCAAAATGTGTTGCCAGGAACGAATCAGAAGATTAAAATGCCACTTATTGCCATTCCATATTATCAATGTGGACATCAAGTCCAATGACGTTTCCACCTTTGAAAAGCACTGCAGCACCTAGCAAGTGAAAAGGTCTTGAATATAATGTAATTGACCTAATATTATATATTTATGAATGAAGATTAAAATATGTATGAATCTAATTCGAAAGATTTGTTTCAAATTGAAATCTAATTGATTTATTTCTAGGGCTGTCTGAACTTGTCTTGTTTTATTGATAGATAATTTAGCTTCTTTCTAAAAAAAATAAAAATTAATAAATAAATGCTTGAAATAAGAAAATCGCCTGCCAATAGAACAGGATCATTTCAACCTGAAGCTTTCAATAGAATCAGGTGTGGCTTCTGCTTGGTTGGAATGAAAACCTGCACCCACACCGGCCCTTTCCGGATACGATTGGACACCCCTGACATATACACACATACATATATGTATGTATGTATATATATATATATATATATATATATATATATATATATATATATATATATATATATATAAAATCAAGATATTTTCACTTGCTAAAATATCATTTTATGCAGTTAAGTAGAGCTCCTCTACCTCATAAATATTATTTTTTTAACCCCACACACTTACAAAAAAATCATGAAATGAAAAATTTATAAATGTACTCCAAGAAGAAACATTCAGAGATTTTTATACCTCGTGTATTCAGAAAGGGAATTTCAAAGGATTTATGAAGTGCTTCATACAGTACATTGCTGTATTGTTCTTGTTGTTATCGTCTGTGTTAAGATGAAACATCCCATATTTGCATGTTTTTTTATTTTATTTCTAATGCCACAAATGTGATGAATTACAGAAGTGGAACTGATTTATAAACATTACATGAACTCATAATCATAATAGGTGTATCAGCTATTCATTTACACTGGTATGAATCTATCAGTGTCCACCTGAGCTTCTGTTATTTGTGTGCTTTGTTCTTTACTTTTCTTTATTTTTTTTCTTTATTTTTTTTTAAATCTTGTAGAAATGTGCAATATCAGCCTGATGTCACATTACAGCCTAGCATTCACATATTGTAAAGCAGCCTTTATGGAGGAACTGCGTTTGTCATAATGAACTGTGTTCAGATCAGCCTCAGACACACACAGCCACGCAATAGCCTGACTCATCGATGGTGCTTGTATTATATATATATATATATATATATATATATATATATATATATATATATATATATATATATATATATATTTATGAGTAGATATACACAAAAAATAAATCTAATGCCTTTGTGCACACACACTTGCTGGAACAGTAATGAACAGAATAGTTTACTGGTCAGCTATAATCGATCGTTTTATATCAGAGGATTCAGAGGTTTTTCAGATGCTGTGAAGCAGAATGAAATTATATTTCAAGTGGATGTGATGATGCAGAGGGATCAGGGTAACTCAGGGTGTTGCTATAAATAAGGCACTTAACATTTAGGAAATGGTTTAAGGCTTAGTAGCTGTGTGGATAATTGGTTTTACATTTCCCACAGCTTTTGCACTGAGTAGATTGTTAGATGAGAAATACTTACAGGAGAAGTCCACCCTGAAACAGAATACATATGTTTATAGTGAAATATAGATGTGCTTAGCAATTCTGGTGCAAATTTGTAGGTTGCTGGTGTATTTTCATGAATCATGTGAGAAATTACAGGGGGACACTGCTAGCACAGTTACAATGGTGTTTAATAGGAGAAGAAATATGTCAGGTTTTCACTGTTATCTCCTAAAAACTAACATTTTGAACAAAAAGTTGAACGAAACTGACGTCAACAATCCCTAGAGAAATAAAATCATAGAGTAGCTTGTGTTCAAGATAGAATGAAAAACCATGAAGAACTCACCAAATAGAGAACTCTGTCCAAATAGAGCTCTATTTTCACAGATAGACTGTGAGAGAGGAGAGAGATGCCTCTTCAGCCAATTTTACATTCCGTAATTAGTTTCAATAATATAAGTTTTCTGGAAATGTCTGTTTACTTTATTAGTTATTACATTTATTCCTGCCTTTAGAATGCAGATGGTCAGAGTGTTCATTTAGCAGTCGTATTGTTAAGGGAAGGGGGGTATGGTGGCTTAGTGCGTAGCATGTTTGCCTCGCACCTCCGGGGTTGGGTGTTCAAATCCCGCCTTCCCTCTGTATGCGTGGAGGTTGCATGTTTTCACCGTGCTTCGGGGGTACTTCGCTTTCCTCCCCCAGTCTAAAGACATGCGCTGTTTCTAAATGGGTGAATGGATATGTGAACGTGTGTGTGACCATCCTGGGTGTCCCAAGCCTTGTGCCCCGAGTTCCCTGCGATAGGCTCCAGGCTCCCCCGCATCCCTGTGTAGGATAACCGGTATATTAGATGGATGGATAGATTGTTAAGAGCATTGCTCTATGTTAGTAGTCTTCCAGTCCCCAAAGACATCTATTTGTTTTCTATTAAATGACCTGACATTAAGAATGCGAAAGGCAAATGTGAAAAGCAGAGAGAGATTCAATGACTAAGTGTGACTATCTAGCTCACTAACTAGCACACTTTGAAGCCGCGCATGTGTGCTGCAATTCGTCGTCATCCTGTAGTGTTCGGAGTCATTCTTCGCTCTCTATGCGTTTGACCTTAAAATAAAGGAAGCGTTGGTGTTTTGAAGAGTATAATTTCAAACCCACTCAGTCCTGCCATTTAATCTGCCTTCTTAAAATGCATTTCATTCGGTACCATCCATGAAATGTCATGCAAAGAGTTTCTTTTTTGAATCCAAACTGGTATATAACCTATAAAATAGAGCAAAAAGGATTAGAACTGTAAAGTTGTTAAAGGCAAAAAAGAAAAAAGTCTCTCTGCCATTCAAAGGACTGTTGTATTTCTGAAAAGTGCTAATAGTTATTATTATCAGCTAATTATTAGCTAATGGCTGACTTAGTAGTTAAAGATTGCCTATAAGTTTGTCGATTTATTTTTTTTCTTTTTGCCTCTTCTTTATTTGCTATAATGACATAAGGTGGCAAGTTTTAATGCAAAATGCATATTAATTGTGACATCATCAGAGTAGTGTTACACTACCTGCTTAGAGTTATCAGTTTATTAGTGATGCACTTTGTATTAATGCCAGTACCACACACACTAGCATGCTTTATACAAAGTGCCCTATATGCTAGGTCTATCTGATAAAAGCATTTAACCACAAGGTGGTGTACCTAATAAACTGCATCTCAGTATAGGTCCCTTGCTGCATTCGCTTTAATCCATGATCCCAGAGTACAGTATAGACTAATATTCTTGGCATCAGCAGTTTTTTTCTTTCTTGCCGGTGCTGCTGCTGGCATCTGTGCTACCAGTCTACACTTACACCAAGATGTGAAAATGGCACACAAATGGCAGATTTATCTAGGCTTGTACTATTGGGCATAGGGCCACTGTTTTTTTTCCTAGTTATGACATTTACAGTTTGGGAGTATGTTTGTGTTTATATGTGGGGGCCACTTTCATAAATGCTGCATTGTTAACCCACAGCAATCAGTTCAAAGCAGGAACTACTCCTGATTACCTCCCGAAAATCTCTCCTGATTACCACTTCAGCAATGTTAATGAGATATTTGGCACTTCACGGTGGTATTTAACAAGTCAAGTGTTAGTGTAGTGAATTGTTTCACAAGTGTCCTCCAATCCATGACCCAGAGAGATGAATGAGAGCCATCATTTGGCATAGTGCTCATTTGAAATAAAAGTCTGATTTAGTTTAAGACGTAAGGAGGTAATGAAAAATATTCCATAATGTATGTATGCTGGGCAAACAAAATAAAAATTTGTATAATGTGTGTTTTATTTTGGGGGGTTTTAGGATCAACAGTAAAATGCTAATTAGCTGAGCTGTCAAGAAGTTTTGTTTGTTCCTTTCAGGTGACATTTCTAAGCCTGTTTGCCAGTCTTGATCTCATGTGTATGAGTTTTGCTCTGTTTTTTTTTCCTGGCTTTTGCCCTTCAAATTTCCTCTTTGTACTGACACCGTCAGTACGTTTACATGGACAACAGCAATCCGATATTAACCCGATTAAGACGATACTCTGATTAAGAAACTAGCATGTAAACAGCGATTATTGATGACCTTAACTAAAGTCATACTCGAAGTAAACACAAATCGAATTAAGACGTGTGGAGCATTCCTATTTTAGTCGCACTATCGAAGTGCATTACAGACATGTACACACCTCAATCACACTATTAACGTCGTGTGAGAGTTTTCACTGCATTTTGCGACAGGACACGTACACACACGGCAGTGCTCAACCGTTTGACGGCAAACAAGAGAGCACGGCTGCGTACAAAACCGCGTACTTACCTACTATATAGTAGGTGAAATACATGTATCTGAGCTACTATATAGTAGGTAAGTACGCGGTTTGGGACGCAGCCCACGGCTTCAAGCAGTCATCTATTAGCACGTATTGCGTGACAAATAATTAACTGCACTTGAAGCTTTCGTCAAATTAAAAATGAAACACCCAAAACTGTATACGGTACCATAACGAGGACCAACTGTATGTCGATACGTGAAATTCTGGAGGGACATCGGACGGCGTGCCGTGGGGACGTAATGACGTGTGCTGTTAATCGATTTATGTTCTATAACATGTAACACAGGAACATTACATTACATTTACATTTATTCATTTAGCAGACGCTTTTATCCAAAGCGACTTACAACATGAACATGAAAGGAATATTCTAAAAGCGACTCATGTAAACACCTTAATCACAATATTGTCTTATTCAGAATAAGGTCAGTAATTAGATTACTGCTGTCTGTGTAAACGTAGTCTGTGTTTTTGAATAACTCTTGGTTTATGAACTCTGATTATTTCACTTCAGTTTTTGCTTGATGTTTTGAAATGTTTGCTTTGACCTGTATACATTTACATTTAGTTATTTATGTGCTCAAAGAAGAGGTGGGTCTTTAGCTGTTTTCTGAAGATAGTGACAGATTCTGCGGTCCGGATTGAGGTTGGAAGTTCATTCCACCACTGAGGGACAGTTCATTTGAAGGTTCTGGATAGGGATCTTGAGCCACGCTGAGTAGGTTCTACTAAGCATCGGTCGTTAACAGATCGCAGATTGCATGAGCCTCAAGGAGAGAGTTGAGGTAGGGGGGTGCTGTTCCAGAAAAGGTCTTGTATGTGAGCATCAAGGCCTTGAATATGATGTGGGCAGCTACAGGAAGCCAGTGGAGGGAGATGAAGAGGGGTGTGACATGGGTTCTCTTGGGCTGGTTGAAGACGAGACGTGCTGCTGCATTCTGAATCATTTGAAGGGGTTTGATTGAGCTGGCTGGGAGGCCCGAGAGGAGTGCGTTGCAGTAGTCCAGTTTTGAGATAACAAGAGCCTAGACTTGTAGCTGTGTAGCCTGAATGAATGAATGAATCTACAGGACCGTGCGGTTGTTGAAATGTGGTCTGTGAAGATCAAGCTGTCATCAAAAGTCACCCCATGGTTCCTGGCTGTCATGGTTGGCTTGAGTGTGGTTGAGCCAAGCTGTACAGTGAGGTTGTGGTTGATTGAGGGGCAGGCTCGGTTTTTGCTTAGTTGAGCTTATGGTGGTGTTCCCTCATCCAGTTTGAGATATCAAACAGGCAGGAAGAAATGTGTGATGAGAAGGATAGATCATCATGCTGGAAGGACAAATAGCTGGGTGTCATCAGCATAGCAATGTTATGAGGAGCCATGAGACTCAGTCACAGGCCCCAGAGATGTAGTATAAATAGAAAAGAGCAGTGGACCCAGAACTGACCCCTGGGGAACCCCAGTTGTGTGTTGCTGAGTTTCAGAATCCCCTCCCCTCCACAATACCTCGGAGGATCTGCCTGTCAGATATGATTCCACCCAGCGCAGACCCTTTCTGGTGATGCCTAGGCCGGAGAGAGTTGACAGGAGGATCTGATGATTCACAGTGACAAAAGCAGCAGAGAAGTCGAGTAGGACGAGGACAGATGATCTTGAGGTTGCTCTTGCTAGTCGTAAAACTTCAGTGACGGAAAGCAGACCAGTCTCCGTGAAGTGACTGATTTTGAAGCCAGACTGCTTGGTGTCCAGGAGGTTGTTCTGTGTGAGAAAAATGGAGAGTTGATTAAAAACAGCTCTTTCAAGGATTTTGGAAAGAAACGGGAGGAGGGAGACAGGTCTGTAGTTGTCAACTGCAACAGGGTTAAGTGTCATTTTTTAAGCTGCAGTGTAACCTGGGCCTGCATAAATGAGGTAGGGTATGTGCCAGTAGAGAGGGATGTGTTAAAGATGTGTGTGAGTGCAGGTAATAGTGTGGGAGAGATGGACTGATGAAGGTGAGAAGGGCTGGGTCAAAAGGACGGGTTGTGGGATGGCTAGAGAGCAGGAGTTTTGAGATGAGAGAGGTGAGAAGGAGGACAGTTGAGAGTTATGTTTTAACCTCCATCTCTGCTGTCCTGTGCAAGTATGACAGAAACTCACTTGGCTTATTCCTGCTCTGTAGTCATCAGCACTTAACCTCTGATGTACTGAATTGCCTGAGAACAATCTAATTGATCATCCACTAAACACTTGTTTTTAGGGATTCATCTCATTGGCCTGAAAAGCTGGATCAGATTTGACATATTTTCTGACATATTCTATCCTTGAATGTGTTTGATGTGGCCTGACATGATAATGATAATGATAATAATACTGGGTCTTTATTGATCACATATACATATCACAGTGAAATTCTTTTCTTTACGTACCCCAGCATGTTAGGAAGTTGGGGTCAGAGCGTAGGGTCAGCCATGATACAGCACCCCTGGAGCAGAGAGGGTTAAGGGCCTTACCCAAGGGCCCAACAGTGCCAGCTTGGCAGTGCTGGGGCCTGAACCCCCGACCTTCCGATCAGTAATCCAGCGCCTTAACCGCCAATCCACCACTGCCCTCAACACATAGGAAATTAGTTGTTCAGTGTAGACAGGTGTACTTAATAAACTGGCAACTCAGTAAAGGTCTTTGCTACATCCACTTTGAGTGTTTATCTGCTTTTTTTCTATTGGGATTACATAAGAAATTTAATAAAGCTGAATACAATGTTGTATTCAGTGCAGCCAATTCGATGTTCTGTATGATTCCGAATTGTTTTGTGTAATAGTTTTTTGTATTATTTATTATTCCGTCGCTGATTGCATTTATTGAACGTTCTATGTTTGACTTTATTACTCCTTCTGTCTGACTGTCATTCTCTTTCACACACATACACACACAAGTACAGAGAGAGAGAGAGAGAGAGAGAGAGAGAGAGAGAGTGTTAAACATTAGCCACACTGGGCTGGTGGAGACTTTGAGGTGCAAAACAGCAGGTGCAGCAGAAATGGTTGAATTGATTTTGTTAACTTGAGTCTGTGCCACTCGTTGTACTACTCAGAAGCTAAGAGAGGCTGGAAGCCTAGGAGAGTGGGGAATGCTGAGTCATCTGTTTGTTTGTTTCGGCAGAAATCCGTGAGGCCTTTAGGGTGCTGGATCGCGACGGCAATGGCTTCATCTCTAAGCAGGAGCTTGGTATGGCAATGCGCTCACTCGGGTACATGCCCAGTGAAGTGGAGTTGGCCATCATCATGCAGAGACTGGACATGGATGGTGAGTTTCAAGTCACACACAAACATTGTATTTGGCCACCGTAGTATTTTGCAGCAGTGTTCTCCTCAACATCCAGACAATCTACAATTTACAAAGTAAACCAAAAGTTTGTGGACACCTGACCTTCAAACCCGTGTGTGCTATTTGATCATCCTATTCCAGAGTTAATTGGGGTCAGGGCTGCGTGCAGCGCACTCAAGTTCTTTCACTCCAACCTTGGCAAACCATGTCTTTATGAACCTTGCTTTGTGCACTGGGGCATTGTCATGCTGGAACAGGTTTGGGCGTCTTACTTACAACGAAGGGAAATCTCACATATACAGCAAGTAAAGACATCCTATACAATTGTGTGCTTCAAACTTTTTGGGAAAAAACACTTATTGTTGTGATGGTCAGGGTGTCCATAAACCTTTGGCCATATAGTGTACACTGCTTGTCAGTCTGAAGGGACATGCAAGCCTTTTTTTAGTCTTCGTTCTCTCACTAGCACTTTCCAGTCTGCTTGTCAATTCTAACAAATGCAAACATTCTTGCCAAATTCTTCAGGTGTCATTGAAAAATGCATATTTTTTTCTCACCTCTTTAGAACTCTTAAAGGTTATTTGTAGAAATCATGACAAGGAGAACCCTTTTAGGAAGCTAAGAACCCTTAAATATCCAAAGAACGCTTTAACAAGCACTGAAGTGCTTCTTGTTCTGAGCCTGTAGGGAAATTTTGAAATAATGGTTTACTATCACATTATGTTATATTGGAATGCATGATGACATCACAAACTTTTCAACTTCAGGTGCACTCATCACTTAAAAAATACAATATATTTAAAAAAAAAAAAAAACTAGTAAAATGCACTGAAGTGTATTACTGCCAGGTACAATTGTTTTTATTCTGTCATTTTGTCATTTTTCTGGAATGTTATGTAGTAATAAAATCTCAAAATAAAATGTCTGGTTATGTTGCAACAAAGCATTTTATTGTGAGACAATCTGTCATTTTAACAACATAAAAAAACATCTCATAATAAAGCTAAAGCAATAATAAGCATGGCAAATGAGGTGGCTAGATAACCAGGTAATTTGAGGGAAAAACTGATGTGATCCATTCAAGAAATAGTTATTTGATATATCTTGCTAGAAGAGTCAGTTATTCACTAAGGGACTGGTTGCTTGTTTATTTTTTAGATTAGAGTGAAGTGAGACACTTATATTGTGACATACAGTGGGGGAAATAAGCATTGAATGCGTCAACATTTTTTTCAGTAAATATATTTCCAATGAGGATATTTACATGAAAATTTCACCAGACTTCAGTATTAACTCAAGAAATCCACAAATATAAAGAATTCACAACATTAAAGTCCATAAATAAAGTTATGTGTAATAAAGTGGAATGACACAGGAACAAAGTATTGAACACGCTAAGAAAAAGCAGTTCTCCAAGGCAAGTTAAGGCAAGGAACCAGCTGAAATCCTTTCTGTGCAAATTAATATCAGCTGGGTTAGTAATTGATGGTCTATAAAAAGAATTTTCGTTACCAAGGTGTCGCACAAGTAACATCTCATGATGGGTAAAAGCAAAGAGCTCTCCCAAGACCTTCGCAACCTTATTGTTGCAAAACATATTGATGGAATCAGATACAGACGTATTTCAAAACTTCTGTACCATCATCACAGAGAAAACAATAGGCAATGCATTCCACTGCTCACACTCACACCACAAGACTCCATTACTAAAGAAAAGGCATGTCGAAGCTCGTTTAAAGTTTGCTACAACTCATTTGGACAAGCATGAAATACTGGGAGAGTGTAGTCTGGTCAGACGAGAGCAAAACTGAACTTTTTGGCTGTCATACTACACACCATGTTTGGAGAAGAAATGCCACTGCACATCACCCTAAAAACACTATAGCAACAGTGAAGTTTGGAGGTGGAAGCATCATGGTGTGGGGCTGTTTTTCATCACATGGTACTTTAAGACTTCCTATAATTGAAGGAACGATGAATGGAGCCCTTTACCGGGAGATTCTTGAGAAGAATCTGATGCCATCCACCAGGATGATGAAGATGAGACGTGGGTGGAGCTTCCAGCAGGACAACGATCCAAAGCATACAGCAAAGGAAACTCTCAATTGGTTTCAGAGAAAAACAATCAAGGTGTTAGAATGGTCCAGTCAATCACCTGACTTGAATCCAACTGAACAAGATTTAAAGACAATATGTTTAGAAGAATGGGCCAAAATCACACCTGAATACTGCGGAACATTAATTTCTTCATACAGGAAGTGCCTTGAAGCTGTCATCAAAAAACAAAGGCTTCTCCACTAAGTGTTAAATAAATTTCAGTTAACATGTTCAATACTTTTTTCCTGTGTCATTCCACTTTATTACACATAACTTCATTTACGGACTTTAATGTTTGGATTTCTTGAGTTAATACCAAAGTCTGGTGAAAGTTTCATGTGAATATCGTGATTGTAAATATATTTACTGAAAAAAATGTTGACGCGTTGACGCGCCTCTGGAAAAATCTGATGTTAGGTTACTCAGTTACCATCCAGGAATTTTTCAAGTCCTAATTTACATCATGAACCTAATCCAAGTCCTAATTTACATCATGAACAAACTACTACACGCTTGACTCAGAGCTGATCCATATGTTCAGTTGTCAGTAATTGCCATTTTAAGGAAAACTCTGTGGGTGTTATTTTTGTGATCAAAGTGCACATGCAAAACAGGGCACATTGTATATTTTTTTAATATTTTAGT
This sequence comes from Ictalurus furcatus, assembly GCF_023375685.1. NCBI lineage: Eukaryota > Metazoa > Chordata > Actinopteri > Siluriformes > Ictaluridae > Ictalurus > Ictalurus furcatus. The sequence continues at coordinate 6,603,212 of NC_071271.1, read as the reverse complement.
GACCATAAGCGCAACAATACCTGCAAAAGTTTTAGGCACATGCAAAGAAATGCTGTTGAGCAAAGATGCCTTCAAAATAATGAAATTAAATGTTTCTACATTAAAAAAAAATACAGTGAAGAGAAATGAACAGTCAATATTTGGTGTGACAAAAAAATAAAAATAGTAGTCTCTGGTAGAATTCGTGCAGTTTTATAAGGAAATGAGCTGTAAGTTTTTTTGAGCGTCTTGCAGAACCAGACACGGTTCATCTGGAGACTTTGACTGTCGCACTCGCTTCTTATTTCTGCAGCAAAACCCAGCAGCCTTCATTATGATTTTTGTCTGAAAAATGTCTCTTACTTAATATACTGCTTACTTTAATGACATACAAACATTTTTCTGTAACATTTCATTTTGTGCTAGAAGACTAATGTTTGGGAATCTAAAATGTTTTTGTAAAAAAATCTATTAAAGTTTATACTAAAAAAAATAGGGTGCCTAAAACTTTTCACAGTACTGTACATTAATAAACTTAACTCCATTAATGAGAAGTGTGATTACTCAACCTACTGCGATATCCAATCAAATCACCTTGTCTCCTTCCCTTTAACAGCGTTAATGTTGTTAGCTATTTTGGATTTAGTTTTAATCTCAGTCTTTTCATAACATACAGTTGTGCCCAAAAGTTTGCACACCCCTTGCAGAACTCTTAATACTGTTAACAAAATAAGACGGATCATAAAAATCCCATGTTGTCTTTTAGTTCTGTCCTGAATAAGCCATTTCACATAACAGATGTTTACATATAGTCCACAAGACAAGATGATAGCTGAATTTATAAAAATTACCCTGTTCAAAAGTTTGATTCTTACCCTTGATTCTTTATACTGTGTGTTGTTACCTGGATGATCCAGTACCGTGTTTATGTTTTTTGAGAGTTGTTCATGAGTCCCTTGTTTGTCCTGAGCAGTTAAACTACCCACTGTTCTTCAGAAAAATCCTCCAGATCCTGCACATTCGTTCCTTTTCCAGCATCTTCTGCATATTTGTCCCCTTTCCAACAGCGGCTATATGATGTTCAGATCCATCTTTTCACACTGAGGACAACTGAGGGACTCGTACACAACTATTACATAAGGTGCAAACATTCACTGATGCTCAAGAAGGTAACACAATACCTTAAGATCCAGGGGGATGTAAACTTTTGAACAGGATGATCGATGTACACACAAATATAAAGTGAATGCTAAATTGTGTGGACTAGACTTGCAGTTAACACAGTATATGAACCATATTTAATACAGAGTGTCCCAAAGGTCTCTATACATAGGGGAAATTAACACTTTTTACCATGTTTTACAAAACATCCTCTATGTGAATGCCACTTCTTTGTAAACACACATGGAGTCGTCTCTCCCACTCGTGATGAACTTGGGTTTACACATTTGATGTTATGCATGTAATTGCATGTCCATGTACAGCTTCCCGATCCAGCCATGAGAATGATTTCAATACGTTCTTTTGTCAAAGGCATTCTTTTATTTTATATACATACATACATATATATATATATATACATATATATATATATATATATATATATATATATATATATATATGTGTGTGTGTGTGTGTGTGTGTGTGTGTGTGTGTGTGTATATATATATATATATATATATATATATATATGTATATATATATATATATATATATATATACCTTTCGATCTTTTATTTAGAAAAAAATACTCTGCTCTCATGGATATTAAACAATTACAAACAGAACACAGGTTTATCCAAAAAAATATATCTTTGTTAAATATAGGTGTGCAACAATTATTGGCACCCTTTTAGTCAATACTTTATGCTACCTCCCTTTGCCAAGACACTGTAACAGCTCTGAGTCTTCTCCTATAATGCCTGATGAGGTTGAAGAATACATGGCAAGGGATCTGAGACCATTCCTTCATACAGAATCTCTCCAGATCCTTCAAATTTTTAGGTCCACACTGGTGGACTCTCCTCTTCAGTTCACCCCACAGGTTTTCTATGGGTTTCAGGTCAGGGGACTGGGATGGCCAGATGATTTTGTGGTCAGTAAACCATTTTTGTGTTGATTTTGATGTATGTTTTGGAAAATCGTCCTGCTGGAAGATCCAACCACGGCCCATCTTAAGCTTTCTGGCAGAGGCAGTCAGGTTTTCATTTAATATCTGTTTATATTTGATAGAGTCCATGATGCCATGAATCCTAACAAAATGTCCAGGTCCTCTGACAGAAAAACAGCCCCAAAACATTAAAGAGCCACCACCGTATTTAACCGTGGGCATGAGGTACTTTTCCACATGGCTACCTCTCTGTGTGCTCCAGTGCCACCTCTGGTGTTTATTACCAAAAAGCTCTATTTTGGTTTCATCTGACCATAGAACCCGATCCCATTTGAAGTTCCAGTAGTGTCTGGCAAACTGAAGACGGCTGAGTTTGTTTTTGGATGAGAGTAGAGGCTTTTTTCCTTCTTCCAAACAACTTGTGGTGATGTAAGTGACTTCGGATTGTAGTTTTGGAGACTTTCTGACCCCAAGACACAACTAACCTCTCTAATTCTGCAGCTGAGATCCTTGGAGATTTTTTGGCCATTCGAACCATCCTCTTCACAGTGTGTTGAGACAATACAGACACACGTCCAATTCCAGGTTGATTCATAACATTTACAATTGGCTGGAGCTTCTTAATTATTGCCCTGTTGGTGGAAATGGGCATTTTTAATGCTTGTGCTATTTTTTTTACAGCCACCTCCCATTTTGTGAAGCTCAACAACCTTTTGCCACACATCACAGCTATATTCCTTGGTCTTACCTGTTGTTATGAATGACTAAGGGAAATTTGGCCTTTGTGCTATGCAATTATACTTCAGATACATTTTTTCTCATATGAATTCATTGGGGTGCCAATAATTGTTGCACACCCATATTTAACAAAGATTTTTTTTTTTTATATGGCTGTGTTTTGTTTGCAATTGTTTGATATCCATGAGTGTTTTGTGAATCTTTTTAACAAAATATCAAAAGGTTAAAAACAATTATTATTTTTTTAAATAATAGATTTTTCACAGCCTTCTTTGCTCATATTTACCATGGGTGCCAATATTAGTGGAGGGCACTGTATATGTACATATATATACAGGAATTTAATTCTCCTGTCATATGGAGCAAGAATAGACATAGCAGAGATTGCTCCATATGGCGGGAGAATTAAATCCCTGTGCCTGAGAGCTTTATCTAGATAATGTGCTTCACACCAGCTCCAACAGAGAAATGCAATGTCATGCTTTTGCAGCTATGAAGGCATGTGCGGTGTTTACTGTATATTTTAATGATGTTGAAATTATCTGCTGGGGGGTATTCCCTGCTTGCATGGAGTTTGCATGTGTTCTCCCTGTGCTTTGAGGGTTTCCTCCAAGTACTCCGGTTTCCTCCCCCAGTCCAAAGACATGCGTTGTAGGCTGATTGGCATTTCGAAATTGTCTGAAGTGTGTGAATGGATGTGTTAGTGTGTGTGTGATTGTGCCCTGCAGTGGGCTGGATGTCCTCCGCCTCATTCTCAGAGTTCCCCGGGATAAGCTCCAGCAACCCTGTGTAGGATAAGCAGTGCAGAAAATGGATGGATGGATGGAAATCATCTTGTGAGGGTGGGCCTAAACATCAAAAGAAGGTTACCCGAGAATGAAAGGCATGCCTCATAAAGGTTTTCAGTGTAAACTGCCCTTTCTTATCCACAACTGAGAAACTTTATTTATGGACCTTAACGTTGTGAATTCTTTATGTTTCTGGATTTCTTGAGTTAATACTGATGTCTGGTGAAAATTTCATGTGAATAACCTCATTGGAAATATATTTAGTGAAAAAAAATGTTGACACGTTCAATACTTATTTCCCCCACTGTATGTGTCTTGGCTTCTCAGGGTTCCAGAGCTGTGAATTCACTATCTATGCACAACTTTAATTCTATTAAACTAATACAACATTGTCCCATGGTCATAGTGAACAAAGCACACACAATGCACTGTTATTCTCACGTCTTAATTTTGTCTCTTCTTACCTGCAGAGCCGAAATAGTCAAATCCAAACCTCAGCAATATTTTACTTCCCTAGCAAATAGGGCACATGAAAGGTTACTAGATATAACAGTTCTGCAGCAATGTTTATCTCCATTTTATTTTTGCCATGAATTCATAACCCCATATTGTAGCCATGCTTATTGTTGCACAGTAAGTACAATGGTTAAACACTTCTTGTAACTGGTCAATGAAACGATTCGGCTTATTCATCATTTTAGGCTGGATCTTATTGAAATGATCTTATTGGCAGAGATACACAGTGAGAAAGTGATTACTGACAGACTAGAGCTGTTTCTAGAATGGAGAGCAAACTATGGTTCTCAGGCCACCTCCTTTTTTAACACTTTATACATGCTGCCCATTGAACAAATTATTATCACTAGTGATGGGCTCAGCTTTCATCTTTATGCTGATAACATTCTGTTATACGTAAGTGCAAATTCAACCACAATTCCCAATGATAAGTCTCCCATCATTCCAGCTATACAGAACACAGAATCATTCTAAAGGATGATTGAGAACTTAAACTTTAAAAAATATATATATTACTAGTTGGCCCTGGATCCTAAATACCCAGACTGTCTGATTTCTCTGTTGACTTTGATGGTGTGTCTGTTTAATCTGTGCCGGTTATTAGGAATCATGTTCTTCTCAGCTCTACACTTTCAGCTGTGCCCTCATTTCATCCCTCACCAAATCTGCCTTGTAATTCACCTACATAACATCATTCTTCTGCTTTCCTAAATAACAACAATGCTAAATAATTAGTTTGTGCCTTATCGTCCTCATATTATTTACTGTAATGTTCTTTTTATTGGTCTACCAGCTAAATTCTGAACCAACAACAATACAGTCAAACACAGCTGCTAGAGTACTAATACAATCTGCTCATATCACACCTGTGCTGTGTCGGGTACACTGGTTACTGTGTCTTTCCACAATCAATATAAGCTGCTTTTTATTACTTTCAAAGCCCTTCACGGTCTTGCTCCTGCCGAGTGTTCTGAGCTTCTCCATTCTTACATCTCATTGTGCACCCTGACACCCACCAGGCTTTCCATAGTAGATGGCAGATCCTTTAGTGCCATGGCTCCCAAACTGCGGGATCAGTACCTGTGCTTCTATTGTTCTTTAAAATCTCAGCTGCAGAACTTTCTCTTCACACAATAATACTCTTCTTTTTCTACTCCTTAAAGTTTTTCAACTATTTTGTGTTTCATACTAAAAAGTGACTTTGGATGTAAGAAAGGAGATAAATGACAGTAGTACAGTAAATGATAGCATTACAGTAGATAAGTATGGTAGATATAAAAAGTAGATATACACACCCCAAATCAAAAATGGCAAGTTTTTGTGATATGAAACCAAGATAAGTCATGCCAGATCTTTTTTTCACCATTAAAGTGATATAGCAACCAACAAAACTCAAGTGAAGAAGAAATAGGAATGTTTTAAGGAAAAAAAGTCAAAGAAAAAAAATAAAGGTAACCTGGTTGCATCAGTGTGCACACTTTTTTATAATGGGTCATGTGACTTTGCTCAGAATTAACTCACATTCAAAGATAATTATTATATACCTGTCGTCAATGAAGTGATTCTGATGAACCCCAAATAAAGATCAGCTGTTACTGTAGGATTTTCTGTACATCTTCTTAGTTTCATCCAACTTCTGAAACCATTGTGTGCAAAGAGCTTCCATGGCAGGGATCTCATTGTCAAAAAATCCAAGTCTGTCTAAATTTTGCCAAAGCATTTATACAGTCACTCCAAACCATGTGGCAAAATGTTATGGTCTGATGAGACCAAGGTAGAACTTTTTTGGGGATAATTCTAAGAAACAAGACAGCTTGTTTCTCAAAGAACCCAATACCCATGGTGAAGCATGGTGACGACAGCATCATGCTATGGAGCTCCTTCTCTTCACCTGGGACTGGGTCTCCAGTCAAGAAAGAGGAAATCATGAATAGCTCCAAAATATCAATCTATAAACCTGCAGGCTTCTATTAGCTGAAGATGCAGAAAAATTCCAACTTCTAGCATGACAATGACCCAAAGCAAAGCGCAAATCCAATTCAACAAATGGCCAAATCAAGATGCGCTAAGTTAGTAGACCAAAAAGCTTGAATGATGTATTACAAGCCAAGTGTACAGGAATTTTTTTGGTTGCTATATCACATTAAAGATGGGAAAAGGTCTGACATGATTCATCTCAGTTGTTGTTGTTGTTGTTTTTTTACATCACAAACAGATAGATATATGTATATTATTCCTAAACATAGTATTAATGCTAATTTAATACTGTGGGCCATTTAACAATTGAAATGGTCCAGATTCAGTCCATGTAGCAGTGGCTGAAAAATCCTGCTCTAAACTGATTTTAGGGCCTGTGCTAACTTCAGTCCTGTTTTTAGACTAGCTCTGCCTTAACAGTCCCATCTTCTTATCTCCCCAAACTCATATGGTATTCAGCCAATCAGTGCAGTCAAATGGCTGAGCATGTCAGTGCCTTAAGGATTGAGTACAGTGCTGGAATGAGACCAAATTAAGTGCAATTGACTCATCCTCCAGGAAGCGAGAGCTGTGATTAGGCACTCGCGGCACAGAGGCAGTTTGGTTTGACCAGGTCTGCATTAGAGGAGGTGGATGCTTTACTGGCATTTAAGAAAGCACCTCACATTTGTGTCTTTTCCACTTTATGGACTTTTCTGGTGGTGATTCATCAGACTGACACACTGAAGAAGCATAATGACTGGGGCAGAACTTTAAGAACTAATGCTTCAAAACTTGTTTAATCATTCTAGTCTGTATGTACAGTATGTTAATATACACTTTTAAGCAGACATGTTCACAAGTCCCTGAGGTCCAAGTCAAGTCTCAAGTCTTTGAGGTGGAGTCCAAGTCAGGTCTCAGGTCTTTGAGGTGGAGTCTAACTCAAGTCTCAAGTCTTTGAGGTGGAGTCTAACTCAAGTCCCAGGTCTTTGAGGTGGAGTCTAAGTCAAATCTCAAGACTTTGAGGTGGAGTCTAAGTCAAATCTCAAGTCTTTGAGGTGGAGTCTAACTCAAGTCCCAGGTCTTTGAGGTGGAGTCTAAGTCAAATCTCAAGTCTTTGAGGTGGAGTCTAAGTCAAATCTCAAGTCTTTGAGGTGGAGTCTAAGTCCAGTCTCAGGTCTTTGAGGTGGAGACTAACTCAAGTCTCAGGTCTTTGAGGTGGAGTCTAAGTCAAATCTCAGGTCTCTGAGGTGGAGTCCAAGTCAAATCTCAAGTCTCTGACGTGGAGTCCAAGTCAAATCTCAAGTCTCTGAGATGGAGTCCAAGTCAAATCTCAAGTCTCTGAAATGGAGTCCAAGTCAAATCTCAAGTCTCTGAGGTAGAGTCCAAGTCAAGTTTAGATATTACTTAGTGCAAAATGCCAATGTGCTGTGTAGTTTGAGCTATTTGAGTTGCCATAGTTTGCTGTAGTTCTCAAGTAATGAAGGGTAAGGTAGTCTTCCAGTGAGCACCGGTAAACATGGATATTATATGCATATGGTAGCTAATACTTGGTGGGGAAGAAACATGAAAAGGACATGGAAACATTTGTACTTCTTGAAAATGTACAACAAGCAAGCCCCTGACAGCTGTTATTGTTTGTTGTTCATGTAAATAACAGCACATTTCCAATGGGTGGTGAACAAGTGCCTTCAAATGTGTCAGGCTTTTATATAATAATTTTGGCTTGGTGTTTTTTAGAGATGAATTGTTGTGATATTTGCTGCTGCTGCACATACAGATAGGGAATGAATGAATGAGGAATGAATAGAAAAATGTGATGTTTGATGCTGTCATGTGGGGTAGTAAAGAGAGAACGTAATCGGGAATGCCAATCCAAAATGACGTGTTTTTCACGAGTCTCTGTCTTCAAGTCCAAGTCAAGTCTCGAGTCTGTTGTTCACGAGTGCAAGTCAAGTCTCTCTTTTTTTTGCCACTTAAGTCAAGTAAAGACTCGAGTTTCCATCTCTGCTTTCAAGTATGTGAATATAAACCACATAAAGCATAAGACTATCTGTCTACCTACCTGCATATCTACTTTTCTCGTATCTACAAACACTCTGTACTGCGTATCTATCTGCCTAGTTAGCTATCTATCACTTACAGTGCTTTTTTTCCCAGGGGATGGACAGGTGGATTTTGATGAATTCATGACGATACTGGGCCCCAAACTTCTATCCTCTGAAACACGGGACGGCTTCCTTGGAAACACAATAGACAGCATATTTTGGCAGGTATGCACTCCTTGCTACTTACTGCATAAGGTTTTCACTGATCCTATTTGTATATTATTGTTGTCCATAAATGCTAAATATTTGATATCTATATCTGTAACAAGTTCTTGATAAACCAACATTGAACCATTACGAAAAAGACTTCAATGTCAGCACGTACTGTTGATGCATGGAAAGTGTAGCGTACTCAGGCCAAGTGATGGATGTGTTAAGCAGAAGCATGCTATGATAGCAGCCATGCAAAGGAGAGGCCAGCTATTGCACTCAGCTGCAGCTCCTACTCTGGATGTTATGTGGAAAGATAAAGTGCAGGCACATGTGACCTTGGCTGGTTGCAAAGACAGATCTGTCAAGACATGGCCACTCTCCTCATTCAAACAGCTGACAGCTTGCAGAGGACAGAATGACCTTCTCAACACATTTCTCTGACTGAACTCAATTTTGAATGGGGTTTTTTTTTCACTATCGTAGTGGCTGGCTGCAGCTGGTAAAGTTATTTTAGGCAGCGCTTTTAAAACACATTAGCAATTTTACAAACTTTCAGACAGCAAACTCTGTGCTTTTCCTTCAGTGATCATATGCTACTTATTTAGCATATCCTAATCAGCCCTTTAAAGATAACTATTCGACATCATAATTTGTAATTAATATCTTCTGTGGCTTTGCAAAAAGGTGCTAGCAAGAAGTCACATGGAACACAGTGATTTCCATTGCAACTAAGTGCAGTGATTGACTCTCTCTTTGTGCTTCCTGTGAAGGGCATCTGACTCATCCAGTTCTCGTTTTAATGGGCAATAGAGTGTGCAGTGACTAAATTTCCCCTCCCTTTGAGCACTGACTACTTCACCATTCAATGCACATTCTCTGGTCATGGTGAGAACTTGATGGCAGTTTCCAAGACAGAATGGGTCCATTTCTGGTATTTATTTTCATTATATACCCCAAGGCCAGTCTCCACAGACAGTGCAGTACATTCTTAAACATAGTAGTTTGCTGGAGCTGATTATGCTCTCTGGTGCACAAGGACAAGGGGACACTCCCTTTTCCTTCATTTCACACAAGGTGTGTTAGATCGATAAGCCATAAGGTACAACCAAACCTACCCTACATTAACCTGAGAAATAGAGGACGACAGCACAGGCTGAAATTGTTCTTATAGACACTATATGAATATATATTAGAATACATCACCTTATATGAAGTACTCAAAATGGCTGTCATGGGTTTAATTATGGTTTATGAATGGATCCCTGACTTCTCTGTTTTGCTGTATAATCAAGCTCATACTCCTCTTAAAGAAATAATTCTGTAAAAAAGAATCTAATTTCCACAACAAAAAAAATCCTAAGTTTACCTCTCTCGAAATCTAGTCATCCAGCCAAGACAGGTTGATGGTTAGTGTTTGCTTGCTTCTTTAGGTTTGCATGGGTGAGGCTAATGTAGACAACAAGTCTCACAGAAAATCTTTTGCAAGTACCTCTCTCAAACCGCATACAGTTCTTGAGTCGCCACTGTTGTTTAATACATAGTATGTTTATTGGTTTAATAATTTCCACTTCAATGCTATATTACAAAATCTTTTATTAAATAATTAATTACTTATCTTAATCATATAGCAACAAGTTGTATCAAGGTCAAAACTAAAGGAGTAAATCTCAGATACCAAGCATATTATTTTTTCTTGCAAAAAAAGCCAAGAAATTTAAAGCTTTTAAATAATTCATGGGAATAATTCAAGGTGCAAATCTTTAAATGATTGAGAAAGCTATATAGCATTAATAATTCTGTTATAATAAAAATAATACCCAAAATGTCTTGTATTTGGAATGTACTATGTATTTACATGTATATTAAATGGTAATTAATATTCTGGAATACTTAAAATGGTAAATAAAGTACACTTCAAATACAAAACCCAACATGTTAAAACATCTTATTTGTAATACATTACTGTATTATTTTGTGGTGAATAAAATACAGAGGGTTAAATAAAAGATGACAACCGTGTCCTTTAATTTTGGCCAGGTTTATAGTCTACTGCAGCTCAAGATCGACATGTGTGTGAGCATTTTACTGTTTTAGTCTCTGCTTGTTATTCTTTAGACAGATGCTGTAAAATGTTTGGTTTTTGAGCTAGATTGTTGCAAATTTCCATCAGTTCTCATGACAAGGATCATGATTATGTTGGTGTTCATTTATCAAATGTATGTTGGTTTTGCACACAAATATGGTGTTCATAGCTTTTATGTCATTTTTAATAATTGTTAATATTTGTAATTTGTTCTCCTTACATTCTGATGGAAGGGGTTGTACTTGCTTGATGTTTTTTTAAACAGCTAGCTTCAGTTAACTTCTGCCAAAATCACTGACTACATATTTAAAATTTAACATTAGTTTTAGAAAAGAGTTTGTTTTTGCTTTCTCTAACTCATATGTATCATACTGTTGTAAATGTGTAATAGCAAAGATCCCATTTTTGATTTGTTTAGCCTGAACAATTTTTTATAACATCATTTACTTATGTAACAGTTGATTTGGACCTCTTTTAAATTACTCAACATAGGCACATAGGCAATTACTGACACGCCGTAGTCAAATGGACTGATTGCCCTTTTCTGGAGGCTTTGATTATCATGTTATTACAGCCATTGAACAGCAGAAGAACAGCCTGTTGAACAAATTCCTTTCTTACACATGACAGAAGGCCTCATTTTGAAAGTCACATCTGCTGTGCTACTCAACAAGAAGCCTCAGTGTGATAGAACTCCTGCAGCACGGTTAACACCAGAATTATTGGCACCCTATTTATGAAAATAACCGAAAGTGAATATGTAACATAATATGTAATATTGGGGCGGCTGTGGCTCAGGTGGTAGAGGGGGTTGTCCACTAATCGTAGGGTTGGCGGTTCGATTCCCGGCCCACGTGTCTCCACATCCCGAAGTGTCCTTGGGCAAGACACTGAACCCCAAGTTGCTCCTGATGGCAAGTTAGCGCCTTGCATGGCAGCTCTGCTACCACTGGTGTGTGAGTGTGTGTGTGTGACTGGGTGAATGAGAACCAGTGCAAAGCGCTTTGTAGAACCTCTAAGGTTAAAAAAGCGCTATATAAGTACAGAGCATTTACCATTTAAAAAGGAAAACACATTGAATAGGTGATCTTGAGCTTAAACATACAGTATAAGGATGCTGCGTAGTTTAATGTTAACACAATATTATACATAAAACATAGTTGTTTTTTTCAATAGTGCAGTTTTTTTCTAAATCGGCTACACCCGCAATTAATTCTCAGGAGAAAATAGCTCTGAGTCACTGTTGTAATGTTTAATAAGATTGGAGACAGTTGTAGAGGGTTTTTGAATCTCTCCTGAATCCAGCAACCATTTCTGTGATGATTTGGATATTTGTTTTGGTCTTGGGTCTTACCCTCAATCTTCATATGAGAATCTTCACCATCAAAACTTCAATGACTCACCACCACGCTGGGTATCAGGTGCCAGCGGTGTGTTCGGTCAAAATGTTTTTGGATGTTTTTTTGGACTTATCTGACAACACACGATTCATAATGGTTTTCGGCACAGCAATTTGTGGTAAACTCTCAGGAAAGGATACTTTTGTTGAACTCCTGCAAACAGCTTGCTATGAAGGTGATTCTTGTTGATTTTGAAGCGCAATAATCAACCATGTTGTCTTTAAATAGTCATTTTTACGCATTCCGTTGAAGACTGCCAGTAATTCTGAAGCTAATCTCATCATCATAATCGTCCAGCAGTCTACCTATGGAGGATTTAGACCTCTGCCAAGGTACAAAGAGTAAATCAAGCACATATTATAGAACTTGGGCATCTATGTGATTTTAGTTACTGCTCCATGCCAGGCTTATTAATTGCTCCCATAGCGGAAGACAATACCTAGCCTTTCTAATTAAGATCACTATTTGGATGTGGTGGTTTCAGTGGAGGATAATAATGTCTCTCACTGAATTGTGACGAGAAAATGGGGCACACCATGGAGGGAAATTGTCTGTATTTTCAACATGACATGACGTGTGAGTGTGACATGGCTACTCAGTGCATCAACAACCGTCAGAATTTCTTGTGGGTGACAAGTGTTTTAATAAATATGGATTGGTGTAAGAGGAACAAGGGCTGTAGATCACAGATTTAACCTCATAATAATATTGTAAATAAAAGAAAATTAGGAAAAAATGATGAGATGCCACTGTGGTAGGACTGGAATTGTTTGTGGGATAGTGTCAAATGGGCAGTGGTAGCTAAGTGGGTAAGGAATTGCACTAGTGATTGAAAGGTTGAAAGTTCCTGGTTCTTGAGTACAAACAGCAAAGTCATCACCTTGTGAGCTTGACTCCATGTAGGTAGACTATAAAAGGTTCCCTACACTGTCACCTTCATCCTGTTTCCCAGTTTTTCTTCCTTCCAAAACGGATTTGAGGAAGTGAATTCAAAGACCCCTTTTGTGGAGTGAGAACCAGTTGTGGTGAAAGGGTCTGTCTACTTTGGTGAACCTCAGGGCTATGTCACTGGGAGCTTAATGCTGCCAGTAGTTCCATCCTTTGTCTGTGGCAGGGGAGCTGGGGCTAAGTTTTAGGAGAAAGCTCTCTTCTTACCCTATCCTAATGAGCCCTATCCTTAGCTATGTACATAAGTGGTCGTAGTGACCAAAGAATATGGTTGTGAGTACAGGAGACAGAAATGAGATTACTCTGCATGGCTGCTGGGCTTACTTTCCCTGATAGGGTGATTAGCAATCCAGGAGAACCTCAGAGTAGAGCTGCTGCTCCTCCAACTCAATAGAGTCCAGTTGAGGTGGTGGTGAGGTGAGTCAGAGAAAAGTACTTTACAACAGTTTATAGTCATGACTATACAGAATTTCTTAAAATGTGTTTTACAGACACTTTGGGTTAACAGATTTCTTCTGTTTTTGTGTATCTCATACTAAATGGTTCCAGAAAGTAACACAAAATCTAAGATAAAAACAAAGGCAACCTGAGTAAACACAAAATACAGTTTTAAATGTTATTTATTAAATGTTAGTTATTTATTGAAGCAAAAAAGTTACCAACTGGGTCTGTGTGAGAATGTATTTGCTCCCATAGTTACCAATTCCCAAAATCTATGAAACTGCATTCATAATGGGGTTCAGCTGGACTAGACACAACCAGGTCTGATTACTGCAAACCCTGTTCAATCACATCAACACTTGAATAGAACTTTTTCAACAGCATGAAGTCGGTTAAAAGGTCTTACCCAGTAACACACTATACCAAAGTTGAAAGAAATTCCAGAAATGATGAGGAAGAAAGTGATTGAAATACATCAGTCTGGGAAGGGTTACAAAGCTATTTCAAAGGCTCTGGGACTCCAAAGAACCGCAGTGAGAGCCGTTATCTCCAAATGGAAAAACTCCTTCCAAAAGTCACAAAAGAGCCAAGGACAACCTCAAAGGAACTACAGGTTTCTCTTGCATCAATAAAGGTCACTGTTCATGACTCCACTATCAGAAAGACACTGGGGGAAAATGGCCTCCATGGAAGGGTGGCGAGGTGAAAACCACTGCTAACCCAGAAGAACATTAAGACTCATCTGAATTTTGCCAAAACACACCTTGATGATCCTCAAACCTTTTGGGAGAATGTTCTGTGGACTGATGAGTTGAAAGTGGAACTGTGTGGAAGACAGGGGTCTCGTTACATCTGGCATAAACCAAACACCGAATTCCACAAATAGAACATCATACCTACAGTCAAGCATGGTGGTGGAAGTGTGATGGTGTGGGGATGCTTTGTTGCTTCAGGGCCTGGACAACTTACAGTAATTGAGAGAAATATGTATTCTGCTCTCTACCAGAAAATCCTAAAGGAGAATGTCCGGTCTTCAGTCTATAAACTGAAACTGAAACATTAGCAGTATTTTATTTTAATCAGTGTAGAATTTTACTTGGAGCCATTGCAGTGTGGATAAGATAGAGAGGTGATATGATCAAATGTTCTGGTTCTAGTAAGGACACTGGTTGCTGCATTCTGGACTAGATGGGGCTTTTTTTATGCATCTACTGGAAAATCCAGACTGCAAGGTGTCACAATAGCCCAACCCAGCGGTAACAAAAGTATTAACTAGTTTTTCTGCATCATGTTGTGACATGTTGTGTATATTTCTTATTTCTTAACCATATTTCTGATATGATCAACAATAATCACACCAAGGTCTTTCACTGCTACACATGATGGCTGAAAGGCCATCCAGAGTTACTACATAATCAAAAAGCTTACTTCCTACTGCGGTCCTAGTGGAAGTACTTCCGTATTGTCAGAATTAAGTGTCAGAATTATCTAAGGTTCTTTACACATTCCTCAAGTGCTGATCAGGTATCTGTCGTCTTGCTTTGCTGAAACACAGCTGTGTGTCCTCATCATAGCAGTGGATGCTTATACCATGTTTATGAATAATTGTACCCAGCGGTACCATATATGGAGAAAAGAAGTGTGGGCCCAGAACAGAGCATTGTGGGACACCAAACTTTACTTTTGTATGCATGGAGAAGTTACCATTTGCATATACAAACTGATAACGATCAGTCAAATAAGACTTGAGCCAGGTGAGAGCCATTCCTTTAATATCTAGAGTTATCGTAGTTTTCAAGCCATCATATGATCTAGCCTCAGTAGGAGCTGATGATGGATAAAAATATGTTGACTGAAATGAGTCACAGTGGTGTTGATGTGTGGCTTTAAACGTGTTTGAAGCCATATCTCTCTTTAAAGCCCTGTTTCAGTGCAGGTTGTTTGAAACTGATGATAGTGGACGTGAAAGGCCACTGCTCATTTGAAGTGAACAGTTCAAGGCATTCCATCACAGGAAAAAGACGGTGATTTAATGCTTATAGTTCTCCACCTAGCTCTTATACATTTGGGCCCTGATTTACTAAGATATCAAAAATAACACGTGGTAATTTATGTATGCAGGGAGAATTGCACATGCAAAAAAGGAACAGTGCTACTGATGTACAAAAATAAGTAAATATAATACTAAATATTAATATGTAAATTAGGTTTTTGTGTGTGCAATGTTATAGCCATGAAAAGTTCAAATCTCTCAAAGACTCAAATACATATATAATATTTGTTTGATTAAATATTTTTATTAGCTCTTGTGATTATGAGGAAGTAACATCATTCTCTCGGGAGGAATACAACTGTAAAGAGCAAGTACTGTAATTGTTCCAGCCTTATCTTGACTTATAATCTTTGAATCTATGATCTTGTTTTACAATCCCACAACAAAAACTCTGATGGAGATAAAGAATATTGTGGAAGATGTAGAAAGTTGCAGGTTTATTTGAAAAACCTTCACAACATCCATGATATCTGCTTCAACAGTTATGGCTGACGTAGGTCATAGGCCATGTTACTGCAAACTTGGTTACTTTGTAAGGTAACAGTGTTGATATGTGCAGTAAAAGAGCTGAGTTTGCTCTAATACATAGACTATAAAAATGAAAAATTCATTTTTACTTAAATATAGAAATAAATATAGTAGATGTAAGTGAGTCAAACATTTAAAGAGTTGAAAGAAAATGAAAACAAAATTAGCATATATCTAATCCGAAAGATATGGCAGTAGTGGAGTGCATAAAATCATACAGATACAGGTCAAAAGCTGCAGTTAATGTTCACACCAAACATTAGAATGGGGAAAATGTGATCTTTCACTGTGGCACGGGGTTGTTTGTGCCAGAAGGGCTGGTTAAAGTATTTCAGAAACTACTGATCTCCTGGGATTTTCATGCAGAACAGTCTCAGACTTTGCGCAGAATGGGGCACAAAATGAGATGAGAGAGGTCAGAGAAGAATGTGTGAGCTCACAGGAAGGCTAACTCAAATAACCACTCTTTGAAACAGTGATAAGCAGAAAAGAATCCCTGAACACACAACGCATCGAACCTTGGGGTATATGAGCTGCAATATCAGAAGACCACATCAGGTTCTAGCTTGTCAGAAGTGGGTATAGGTGGCTGAGATAGACCAACATATTTTACCAATAAAAAATTACCAGGTCAAAAAGGCACCCCTTTGGGATAATGGCCTGTGTTCTGTTCATAGGGTAGACTGGGGTGGAGTGCCCATCTGGAAGTTCTGGAATTTTCTGTCTGGGTCGCTCCATTTTCCTTCGCATAGGCTGGCCAATTTTGCTTCGTTTTTTTTTTTAACATTCCCTTTTCTCTCGCATGCTCTCTCCGTGTAGCAGACCACCATGACAAAAAATTCCTTGTGTAATAAAGTTATTAGACCAGTAAAGGCCCTGTAAATTGATATGCCGGATATTTTTTATATAATAAATCATATGTGTCCGAGCTGGAAGATTCTGTAGCCAGGAGTATGACACCCTTTTCAATGGTATCAACTTTATCTACGCACTATACATGTATAATTATACTGTAACATCATCTGTACAATTTATGAAACCCTTCAGAATAGGCCCAATATCAAAAGCCATATGTATCTTATATTTAAAGAAATATTTTTTTGTGTCCTAATAATATAATATGTTAATATTAGCCAAATGTTTTGAAATGTGTCCTCTGTTCCCTTGGTTATCCCAGAAAGTGTGAAATGTTTAATTTGTTTTCTGCTTTTACAATGATTTCAGTGGTTAAGTAAGCCAGTGAAAGACTCCATCCATGGCCGTGTAGCTCAGACACCCTAACAACATCCCTGTGTTCTTGTTTTATTCCTACACAACAAATGAGATTGATTCTCATAAATAATGCTCTATACATTTTTCATGCTGGTTCACGGAGCGTCCTTCCGTGCATCATTTTTTAACTAATAAAAGTAATATTAAATAAAAAACACTGCACTAGCTGTTGGAGAAAAGCTGAGGTTGTAAATCATACCCTCTGTTGCTGCTCCTAAAATCAGCTTGAGGATATGAGAAACATTATTTAAAACTTCTTATTGAGATTTTAGTGAGGACAAGCTGAACAAGAAACAGGGCTGTCCTACATTTATTGGTTTATTGTTCAGGAGAAATAATTTCCGGACCATATGCTGTGTCTGTGTTCCGTCAATCCATCCAGCTTTTGTCTAATTTTACCAGTTTTCCAAGTACATGTAATCAAAAAATAGACTGACTCAATAGTTTGATCTTTGGACTCCTTATGCTGCAAAAATATGGTCCTTGCAATCTCCGTTCTGTTCTTGGACTTTGGCCAGTGAATTTAATAATGAATTTGGCTTGAATAGAACCTTTCATGGTCAAGTGCTCAGGTTGCCAGTGACATATTTATAACATTTGCCTTTTTGCTGTCTTGCATAGCAAAATGATTGTTGATTTTCATGTACTGTAGATAACGTAGCTTTCAAAATGTCATATTCCCTTGCAATTAGATTTTTTTCCTCTTTCCACCCTTCCATGCTGCTTGCAGTAACTGCATTTTATGTAACAGCCTTCAAAACATTGACAAGAGCAGCATGCCGATGGTAAATGCTAACACTGCAGCCCTTCAGCCTTCATATATCTCTGACCAGACCAGCATGACTACCTTGGCATCTGTTTGATTACAACTGAACACAGTGACATGGCAGAGCAGTATGCTTGTGTTTGTGATTTTCTGGTGTCAGTATGTTGGATAAGACATGTCTGTAGATTGGACTATTAAAATGGCTTAAGGATGCAGTGACTCACCTTCTCTGTAAAGACTGCAGTCTCTGTGGGCACACACTGACATGCATTGACTGACACCTCACTCTCCAGCTCATGACAGCAGAGGGCTAATTGTGCTATGGGGGCGTTAAAAAAAAAAAAGGCTAGAATGAAAAAAAAAACTTTGTAAAACATGCCCTGAATATGAATGTAAAATGTCATTGCAGAAGCTGGCTAATGATGCAGACTGCTGCTGCCTTCTTTAATATGGTCTAATCCACTCCAGACAATCAAATCAGATGAGTCTTTCTGAATTGCTGAAGTTGGATCAGTATGAAAACAACATCCAAGTGGTGGCTGTTAACCTTTTAACCAAATTACTGGACAGGGACTGCCCAGCCTGGGAATCTTATTTTCTTTAATGGAGAATTGACTTGATTGGCAAACAATTTTTTCTGCTACGAAATCATTTTAATGCAGGACTCAAAATGAGATTTTGTCAAGTAGCACTGTTGCTTCAATTTCCACCTAATTGTTTGGGGCACCAATATCCAATGTGAACATGCTGTCTGCAAAACGTGTGCTGCAGAGTGACGCAATAGAGGTGAAATATTACACATGTAGGCTACATAGCAAATATTAACCTTAGTTGTTACCTGGAGGATTAAAGGATAATTTAAAGGATCATTTTTTTTTTAAATTTCCCTTTAAGTAGTATCCCTAGTATCTGTTATACAAAACAATGAAAGATGTGGGATTCTAGCACAACACTAACCAGTTCTAAATAAAGGCTGATATTTAAAAATATTTTTCATTCCTTATCCTTATTTAGAGAGTTAAGTTATGCCACCGATGACCTGGTTTCTCAATGCTGATCTCCCCATCATCACAATTAATAGTAATCGATTTGGAATTGAAAATTTCTTTTCTGAATACAGCTTTCTGTTTATCGCCTCTACCACCGCCTCTGTGATTGATCTCCATTGTTATCTTTTCATCTAGTCTTAATCAAAACATATTATTATGGAGGAACATTATTATCCTGGTATTTATTACAATTTTCAACTGTCCGGTTTCGGTGAGCCTGTGTCCACTTGTAATCTCAGTTTCCTATTTTTGGACGACAAGAGTGGAATCCAATGTGATCGTCTGCTTTGAAGCCCATCCTCAAAGTTTTTTATTATTTGAGTTATTGTAACCTTCCTGCCAGCTTGAGGCAGTGTGGCATTTCTCCTCTGACCTCATCAACAAGGCATTTCCACCCACAGAACTGCAACGCACTAGATTTTTTATTTTATTTTTTTATGGACTGTCTCTATGGATTATTGTGTACTAAAATCCTAGCAGATGTTTTACACTGTTTTGAAAGTCAATTGATAAAACCAAAAACATGGCAGGCTGAATGGTGACTCTAAAGGCTTAATTATACTTGCTATGCGTACGCAATGTACGCAAGATGGCTGCTATTATCTCATGTAGTAAGTAAGTAAGTCAGTAAATGTTATTTATATAGCACGTTTAACACAGCAAAGTTGACCAAAGTGCTGAACAGAGTAAGAAAAGTAAAATAGAAAACAGAATAAAACAAAATAAAAACAAAACAACAAAACATTTGTAGCCTTCAAATCTACTGAAATGTACCAGTCTTCTGGATTTTCTAGATTAGTAAATAGATTTGAATCGAAGGCCGGAGTTTTCGATTTGAGACGCAGCCCATGACAATTATCACAATGATGGTGGAAAGTTTTAAAGAAAGACAGAGCTCGTCAGTATGTTTAATATCACCGTGGGTGAAATCACTAAATGTTTTACGGTTCAATTTAGAAAACTGATGAACAGGAAATCGAGTGCCACTTTTCATTCTGCAGATGTACATGAAGTATGCAGGAGAATATGTAAACAGTGCCACTCACGTAGCCACTGCTTCTGCTTGTGCACACGAAGTCACATGTCAAATATAAACTGGCCTTAAATTGCCCTTAGTTGTGTAGGTGTGTAGGTGTGTGTGTGTGTACGTGCGTGCGTGTGTGTGCGTGTGGTCCCCTGTGATGGATTGGTGTCTCATCCAGGACGTACACAGTCCTGACCAGGAAAAACGGTTACTGAAGATGAATTAAGGAATGAATGAACAAAACAGACTCTTCATACATTTGCTTCTGTGTCTCAATGTTCCTGACAATTCACTCTGTACCCAGAAGGAAAAGAAATAAAAGTACAAATGTGTCTGGCTCTGGAAAAGCAGAAATCGGATACTGATTGCCAAGGTGTTGAACTGAGCTTTCAGCCTTGCATACACAGCAGTGCTGTAGCCTACTCTCCATCTGTCCATGAGATGGACTGCAGATGAGGAGGTATAAATTTGCATGTGTCGGATGGTAATGTGCACTGTCTTTAGTGTGCTGTCTGCAGGCTTCTAGGAGATGACGCTGTGCACATAATGAAATGAGGGGCCAGAGGAATGCCTTTGAATGCCTATGTGTTGATTTTCATTTCAGATATGAAAATAGGCCAGTACAAGACCTCTTCCGAACACTTTCCTCTGCTTGACTGAGAAACATTAAATGCAAGGATTGTAAGTTCCATACTGTGTTCAGTGGTTTTAGATAAAGAGCAACATAATGTGGTTCTAAGTGTGTATCTAAGTACAGATATCAAGTCCGGTTTTAAGTATACATGGCATTCAGTAATTAGAGTTTATAGCTCGAGCTTCTGTAGTTAAACACTAAACTGTTTCAACACTAGTTTCTGAAACTATAGCGCATGAAGCGTTTTACATAATGCTTATTGATTTAATTAGGTTGTACAACTGGCCCACAAAATCCATGGCAGAGAGGTCTCGAAGTATTCAGTGCACAAAGCAGACCTGCTTTCTATTATAGAAAGCGGTGCATTGGAAAGGTCACATTGATTTGCAGTCTGGTGAGCACTGCTTCACAGGCAGCGATGGAGGTCCTCTGTATGTGAGAAATAAAGCAAATTTAAAAGAAAAGGTCAGAGGAGCATGGAGAGAGAGCCAGAGGAAACCCTTCAAGTGCTCATCCTGACAAACACATCTGGGGTCCATTTGATATGACATCTTTGACAGTTTGTCCAGTATTGATACAATCCATCTGGCTGCTTGAGATCCACACCACAACCATTGGTCTGATGTGCACCATGGATACGGTGAGGGTTGATATCCGGTCCGGCTATACTCGCCAATTCTCCTGATTCTTCCAGTGACGTTTTCATTAGTGTTTTAATGTGCTGTCCTCCTCTTTCACTTGGGAAATTTAAGTTGGTGTGTTAATTAAAGGCTGTTTATCAAGTTCTGGTGAATTTCATTAGACAAGCCCTTGGATTGTCGAGTAAACTTGACTGTGGACTTAAGGAGAATGGGAACACTCATAGAATGCCCCAGAAGGCATTGTGATCGAATTATCTTTTCAAAACAACATAAAAATGGACAGTTTAAAAAAATATATATATATATATATGTATATATATATATATATATATATATATATATATATATATATATATATATATATATATATATATATAAACTGTAGTATTATTAGTATTATTATTTATTTGTAAAATTTATATTTAAAAAATTTCACTATGTTTGAACTGGGTTTTATACAGCCAATTACACTGTACATGACAGCTTTGTTACATTGTGCTGCTAGTTGGCAAGCTTATTGTGGAAAGACCAAACTAATACTGAGTGCAGTTGCGTTCAAACCAGTGACTGTATATATGTGTGGACAACATTCTGCCATTGAATCCCATTGTGCAGGTTTGAAGCCTGAATTTGGTCAAATTGAAAGTCACCACCTTGATTTAAGTTTGTGCTGAAGAAGGTCAAAATTGGAGCAAGAGTCTGCTCAGTAGATACAGTTTTTCCAAGATTTTCATCTAGCTCTGAAACTGGTAGTAAGTTCCCCGTCTGAATGGTGGTGAAGTGCTCTTTTATGCTCTACTTGTTCTGGTGGTGTTGTACGTTTAAACATGAGTGACTGGCTAACCGTACCAAGCTACTTCAAGTGTTCGCTAAGGTCATACAGTCAATTGCAAATTGTTGTGAAATTTAGCTAGTGTTAGCTTTTCTGGTTTATGCCATCACTTTGCCATCACACCCCTACATACATCTCCTACAGTATATTGTTCCTGCTGAAAGTGTTATTTATAGTTTTATAGAATTCATATCAGAACAAGATATGGCTTTGCTATAGAACTGTTAAAGATCTGTCAAGTTCTGTTCTGTCAAAGTAAATCTTTGGTACAAAGTTTGAAAGATGTCATGATCCACTGATGTCTTCTATGTCCTAAACATGTGTGATGTAACTAACACGACACAGTTCATTAACACTGAACGCTACTTGAAGCACACCGCCATCATGCTTCTGATGTTATGCATCACTTTCAGTCGTCCTTGAATTTTATGTTTGTTGAGCAGATGTGCCTATCTTTGATATGCAGGGTGTCTGAAAAGACAGGAACCAAAGAGAGTAAAATTACATATATGTAATATTTAAGTTTTGTATTTTTATTATTTACAGCATACGTACTTTCTACGTGTTCACCTTTACGCGTTATGCATTTTTTCAACCGCTGTATCATGTTTTTGTGGATTTTGTTCAACATATTTGGAACAGTATATTTGCTCAACATATTCCCATTGGTTCCTGACTTTTCAGACACCATGTAGTTTGACAGAGTTAGATTTTTTTTTTAAATGACTGATTAGGCTGAGATGACCTAATGAGGACACTTTCCATGGAGAGACCACAGCTTTCCAATTTGCATGAGTGTTTGTACTGAAAACACTGTGCATGAGTGTTTGTACTCAAAGTCTATTGTGAGAGCTGTTTCTTTGATCACCTAGGCATGGCTGTGAGCCGACAATGGATGACAATTTCATGTGTCCACTGACAACACTGTCATTTTTAGAGACAAGGTCCTGACAATGTTGTCATTTTGGGACATGCCCTTTTAGGGTCATATCAACTGACAGCAATATCTTTAAAGGATACATCCTTTGACAACTTTGTTTTTATTTCAGGACAGAGATCCCTTGACAAGAATATCATGGACTTGTCCACTGACAATAGTGCCATTTTTATGGTCACGCTCCCTAACAACAGTGCAAACCGAATGTATTTGTATCTGTAGTGTGCAGTGACAGAGTGAATGTGGCTTCTGGGGTTGGTCAGAAAACTTCGAGATGAAGACAAATGCAGTTTTTAAGTTTTGGTTCCATTTGTTCCATCTCCCCTTGGAGAATAGTCCTTCATCTGGTGCATAAAAATTGTGCTCCATTTTTGAAATACAGGCTATTTCGGAGATTTATTGCTGTCAGGTGTGAAGTTACAGCTACGTGTACAAGTAATATGGTCTTCTGCTTGTCAAATCATCATATCTGTCTTTGGTCTTTTTATTTGTATCAAACCCTAAAATCCTTGCTTTCTATAACGGCATTCTTTGTTTCATGATGTTCAAAAGGTAGATTTAAAAACCCTTGAACGCTAAATTATGGTGGGAGATGGGGGTTCAGTGCTGTTGCATAATGGATAAGCTGTTGTGAGATTGTGATCACTATTTTTGCAGAGCTGCACTTTTACAATATAAGTACATATGGTCTGCTTTTTCCCAGACAGGGGTAATAAGAGCTTAGTCAAGCAGACTGGCAGATAATAACTCTTGTGCACTTAGGGCTGTTTTTCAATGGGACTTTGGTAAATGGAAGTGCTCCTCATTCACAGATTTCCTTCACAAGCATATGCAATGTTTCCGGGTAATTATCCAACAGATTCAAGAATTCATTGTAATATCAGTTTGTATATAGACATATTATTATGCATGTGTTTATATAAGGGGGCGTAGTCAGGGTAAGCAAATTAAATTATTAACATAATTAAATGACTGAATAGGTTGAGTTTCTGGGCAGTCCATTCATATATTATAATTACCCATGTGTAGGTCACACCTCCAAGGTGTCATATCAACATGGCCGCCATGGACTACACTTCCCAGACACACGTTCACCTTCTCTGGAATTCTAATCACACACACCTGTTGCCAATCTCACACTCACTCGCTCCACGCTATATAAGAGACTTTTTGAACACCATGACTTTGTGAAGTATTGAGTGTTATCACCATACCAAGCGTTCGTACCCTGTTGCTCGTTTTAATTTTCTTAGGAGAGTGGGGTTCTTCAGTGGCTGGGCTGTGTAGTGTTAGTGTTCTGGCCCTCTATGACCAAGAATCCAGTTTTGTTTTATGACATTCTGAGGAAACTGGAAATTGAAGTAGAGTCATAAAGACTCTAACTCAGAAATATACATGGAAGGATTTTCATCATGGTTGTCAAAAATAAAATCTTACCAGTACATAGAAAGAAGTGTAAAAAATGTTGTATAGTATGTCCGTTTAATTCTGTTTCTGTCCTAATGTGCTGTCCCCTTTCCTATGCCTTCTGGAAATGAGAAATCTCTTCGTTTCGGTGCTCCTCCAAGTCAGAAAATGATTGAGTAGGTGTTTTCCTCAGGTGCTCATCGCTGCTTTGTATTTCTGTCAGCATTTCTGCTGCAAGACATCACTCACTGTGTGAATATGTTGAAACATTGGTCACTACTACAGTAGACATGCTGGCAGTCCTGTCAAAGTCTGAAAACAAACTGCTCTATCCTCCATTACATAAATATAACAGTTTAATCTTTAAACTTTATATAACGCTACACTTACCATAATGCCATATACTGTATGAGCTGGACACTTCCAACTGAAGCAAACACATGAGTAATTGAAGCATACTTATTGCAACCCTTTGAGTTATAAAGTAAAACAGAAAGTCTAGGTGTCCCTGCGGATGTTCCCATTTACCTGTGGGAAAAGTTCAACATGGCACCTCATGGCAAAGAACTCTCTGAAGATCTGAAAAAAAGAATTGTTGCTCTACATAAAGATGGCCTAGGCTATAAGAAGATTGCCAAGACCCTGACACTGAGCTGCAGCACGGTGGCCAAGACCATACAGCCGTTTAACAGGACAGGTTCCACTCAGAACAGGCTTCGCCATGGTCAACCAAAGAAGTTGAGTGCACGTGCTCAGCGTCATATCTAGAGGTTGTCTTTGGGAAATAGACGTATGAGTGCTGCCAGCATTGCTGCAGAGGGGTGGGGAGGGTCAGCCTGTCAGTGCTCAGACCATACGCCACACACTGCATCATAAATGCTACTGCATATATAAAGATACTAGGGCAATAAAATGAAATTTAAGAGTGAAGAATGCCATTTGAGTATGAATGTTTAGTAATAAATTGTGTAGATAGTGATAATGTCCCTTAATTTAAAATGAAAAAAAAATTTAATTGGGTTACAAATGAAAGTATTTGCCCCATCCTGATTTCTTCTGTTTTTGTGTATCTCATGCTAAATGGTTTCAGAAATTAAAACAAAATCTAAGATAAAATAAAGGCAACCTGAGTAAACACAAAATACAGTTTTTAAATGATAATGTTTATTATTGTAGCAAAAAAGTTCTCCAATAACAACTGGGCCTGTGTGAAAATTTATTTGGCCCAGTAGTTACTAATTTAGCTGGGGTTCAGCTTGACTAGACACAACCAGGCCTGATTACTGCAAACCCTGTTCAATCAAATCAACACTTAAATAGAACTTTTTCAACAGCATGAAGTTGGTTAAAAGGTCTTACCCAGTAACACACTATACCAAAGTTAAAAGAAATTCCAGAAACAATGAGGAAGAAGGTGATTGAAATACATTAGTCTGGGAAGGGTTACAAATCTATTTCAAAGGCTCTGGGACTCCAAAGAACCACAGTGAGAGCCATTATCTCCAAATGAAAAAACTCAGCACAGCAGTGAACCTTCCCAGAAGTGTCCGACCTTCCAAAATTCCTCCAAGAGCACAGCAACGGCTCATCCAACAAGTCACAAAAAGACAACATCAAAGGATCTACAGGTTTCTCATGCATCAATAAAGGTCACTGTTCATGACTCCACTATCAGAAAGACACTGGGGGAAAATGGCCTCCATGGAAGAGAGGCGAGGTGAAAACCACTGCTAACCCAGAAGAACATTAAGGCTCATCTGAATTTTGCCAAAACACACCTTGATGATCCTCAAACCTTTTTGGAGAATGTTCTGTGGAGAATTCCACAAATAGAAAATCATACCTACGATCAAGAATGGTGGAGGGAGTGTGATGGTGTGGGGATGCTTTGCTGCTTCAGGGCTTGGACAACTTACAGTAATTGAGGGAAATATGAATTCTGCTCTCTACCAAAAATCCTAAAGGAGAATGTCCGGTCTTTAGTCTGTAAGAAACTCGAGCGCAACTGGATTATGCAGCAAAACAATGATCCAAAGCATAGGAGTAAGTCCTAGTCCTAGAAGTAAGTGAAAGACTGATCTCCAGTTATTGGAAGCGTTTGGTCGCAGTTATTGCTGCTAAAGGTTGCATAACCAGATTTTAAGTTTAAGGGGGCAATTAGTTTTTCACATTGGTGATAGGTGTTGGATAATGTTTTTTTTTTTTCTTCAATAAATAAAAACTGTATTGTGTCTTTACTCAGGTTGCCTTTGTTTTACATTGTATTTCATTTGAAGATCTAAAACTATTTAGCATGTATGTACAGAAAAACAGAAGAAATCAGACAAATATTTTTTCACTGCACTGTAAATAACTGTTTTTATGACTGAATCATTCACTTGTTCAGTGTCTCTCTCTGTTTCTTCCTTTCTCTCTCTCTCTCTATCACACACACACACACACTCAGAGTGCACTGAAATGACGAAAGAGATCCGGATGGCATGTTGATAGGTTCTTAATCAGACCAATGCACAGCGTGACACATGCATCAATAAACCAATGTTGGCCAATAAGTGTGGCTTGAATCCCACTAAGCTCAGCGTGCAGAGAGGTCAATAATGTCCCAGGGTGAGACATTGTACCTCGCCTTTTATTTTTGGGCTATCCAATGCAGCCATTAACTGTTACATTCGTTGATTTGTATTACAATGACTTAAGTACAGCACATATCAGAAAAAGATGCCATTTAAAATGATACATGAATATATGCTGGAAGACAAATTCAGTTATTTATTGTGCCAAGAAGACAAGAAATGAAAAAAACTGAAATGCCACTTGGTTTTCATGACTTTCCTAGGCCAGTGGAACTGTTTGATGTAAAGCATGCCATGAGCTTGGAGGAGTGCAGTGATAACTCTGAAAGCTGGCAGCTCAGTTCCAGGTCTTGGCCTCATGGAACCACTGAACAGGGTGATTATGTGGAAGATTCAGTCCAACTGTGTTTGTGTACTTCAGAGATTAAAATAAAGAGTAGAGAACAGATAATAGAACAGTGCACACCTCTATCCCTCTATCCTGAAGGCCCAATGCCATTTACCTATCGAAGGTGAGACTGACATTTTCATATGATATGTATTTCATATGATGCAATACATACACACACACACACACACACATATATATATATATATATATATATATATATATATATAATGTACTAAAGACGCACCGATGTATCGGCCAATAATCGTTTCGGCCGATAGTTTAAAAACATCCAATGATCAGGGCCGATTATATCCTGTCAATCAAAAGAGGGTGGGAAAACACATGGAAAAACACACGTGCTGTGTGTGAAGAAGATGTCTCTTGTGTGGAATAACGACGAAACTGCAGTTTGTAATCTCTATAATCTCTGCGCTGCTAAAATTTTACACCGGACGCCGCAGCAGTGAAGCGGGAGATTCGGCGTCAAGTCAGTTTTTCTCAGCTCAAAGCTGAGAAGAAAATGTAGAAGAAATCGGGCACCAATGCGGCCAAGTAATGGTATTTCTCCAGCTGAAGGTCACATTCAATCAAGGTTTATTCCGTCTCTTAAAAAACCCAGAACAATCTCAACTCTCATCAGGAAACACCAGACTTCCGTTTCATGGCCTGGATCTCAAGAATCAGAGGAAGTAAACATAAAGCGAAAGAAAGGCAAACCAGAAGACAAACAGGAATCCTTAATTACAGGTCTAATTTTGTCTGGTTTGCTCTCTTTCTGAGATGTTTTCCAAGGCAGGGAAACTGAAGTATCCAAGACCACAACAGTGTAGCGTTTTCACCTAATGGCTTGTATTCAGCCAGTTTGGACCATTGTTTAGTCTGTTAGACCATTTGTCTACTCAAAATGTAAATTAGGATTCACTAGGCCAACCTCAATGTGTTCTCAAGTCTGATAAGTATAACATCAGTTAGAGGTGGAGAGGGCTGGTCAGTTTCATATTTTAGCTAGTGGTACAACCTCTTTTAACCTTTGCTATTTTGTTGAAGGAGCAATAAAATAATAACAGTGGCAGCATGCATACTGGGGCTGTAATAATTTATGAGCTTGACAACTACTGTAATACCCTGTTGTGTTTCCTTATGAGCCCCATAAATAAGATGCTTGGCCTGGCATCCATTTTCATTTTGAGTAAACTTGAAACAAACTATTTCAGTATATAATACTGAGCTAGAATTTAGATGAGCTTTGTGAGAAAAGCACATATGGGTTTAGTGTTGCATTGTCTGTTACTGGCTTTCTAATGATGCACAGTTACTGGCTTTCTGCTGATGATTTCCTACCAACCAAGTTACCAAGTTATTAGTATAATGACTGAACAAGAACAATTTCACATTTGGTGAATTTGGACAAATTTAAATTAAAATAGTTATAAATAAAAATTTTAAAGCCACTTAAATTTGCATTTATCAATGTTTTTTTGTTTTTTTATCAGCATTTATCAAGAGCTTGTCATGGAGAACATCAATATGTCAACGGCCACTTAATGCATCCAGCAGAGCCCACCTTGGTAAACAGTTCTGATAGGAGATGTCAGATAAAAAGATTGCTGAAGGAAAGAACAATGCCACACAAACAGTAGAAAATTGGTGAACTTCACTGGTAAGGAAAGAGTCTGAGTTATTGAGTATGATGGAATGGTGTGGACTAGATACACTCATATAGCCAAAAGTATGTGGACATCTGACCATCACACAATAAGCACAAATCCCTACATCCATGGTCCAAAATAGTGTGGAAAGCCTTCCCAGAAGAGTCGAGACTGTTATAGCAGCAAAAGGGGTAGCATCTCCATATTAATGACCATTGTTTTGGAATGGGATGTTCAAAAAGTGTATATGGGTGTGATGGTCAGGTGTATATACTTTTGGCCATATGGTGTACATGCCTTCAGTCACACACAGTATAGGCTACAGTACCAAACTTCTCGATCGGGCTGTTCTCTCTGTCTCACTGGACTGAGTTGCTGGGACTGACCCAGGACCGGCATCTCAGGAAAGATATCTTACAGTTGACCTGAAAACTATTTGGGGATTCAACAGAAATAACTCAAATCTGTGGCTGGGTTTCATTCATTCATTCTGTTAAGAATGAACGAACGAACGAACGAATGAATGAATAATTTAAAGGATTATTCATTGTAGTGACCCCCTCAATGTAATGTCAAGCCTCACAAAAAAACTCACCAAAAAATCTCAACCAAAATTGGGTTTTTCTGTCTATATCATGCTTTGACAGGCATTCTACCTGTAGATGTTTTAATTGTTAGATCGTTATTTAAGTGTGCTTTCTTCACACAGTGAATGTCATGCTTTAATCATGTTGTGTTGGTTGTATTCCATAGCAAATCCTAATCAATTCAGTTTGTAAACTGTCCAAATACCAGCTGTTAAATTATCCACAATGTGCATGCGTTGTCTCTGATGTAGAGATGGCAGTGGACAAAGTTTTTAAAAAAACGGAAGAAAACTGACTAAATTGGCTAAACGTAAAAGTGAACAGTGCTCAGTTGAGTGATGAATGATCATTTGGAATTGGAGTGGACGCTTTAAATGTTCATAATATTTAAATAAAATTTTTCTCTTCTGGGGATAACCAGATTTTAAAATGCTATATGGTTCAACAGTGGCACCATTTTCAGTTCAGAAGAACATGTAATTTGAGCTTGGCGTCTTTGGGCTATAGAAGACCAATTTCTGGAGGCACTAATATGCCAATTCATGGCATATTTATGTGTTATGGTAAATGTAGTGCAAACCTTGCATCAGTCCATTGTTGCTGTGCAGGACTAAGCCATGAAACTGGAATACAGCCTCCTGAGTAAATATAGCCATCTCCCATATCAAGTTATAGCATAATTTTTCTGATGAATGATGATGATAAAGGCCATGCATGACATTCTCATCAAAAATGGGTCACACAGAATATGTATGCGAGATTAAACATAACCATGAGAGAGACAGAAACGCAATCAGAAAAAATAAATAAATTGGTAAGCACTGATACTGAGACTGAAATTCCAAGTAGAAAAGTATTTATGAGAAAGCTTCTTGTGGCTCTAATATGCCAATTCCTGGCATATTTATCTGTAATGGTCATTTTATTCCAAACCTTGTAGTTTACTCAAAGCCTTTCTGTGCAAGGGTAAACCTGTATGGTGTTTTTTTTTTAACTTAACTAACCATTTTCTGTTATCTTTAATCTAATTTTCTTACAATTTTGTCAATTATCTTATCTCTTATATGTCCCACTGCACCTTTTCACACTACACTCACCTTTAGCTAAGCAGCATTTGCTGCTAACTGTAAATGCTTTGCCACAACACATGAAAGGAGTGCAAGGCAAGGCACAAGCAATGCAACAAAATGTCCTTCTATGTTGCTTGCAATAACACATTACTAGCAGAGAATTCTTGAATTACTAGCAGAGAGGTCTTGAATTCCTTGTGAACGGTTAACCGAGCATATTCTGTTCTCAGCACAAGCTCGTTTTTCAGACAAGGACTCATAATAGTGCATAGTAGTGATGTTGTTGCCAAGAAAACTGTCCAATAAGGCTACTTTCAGAAAACCATACACAAAAGCAGTTAACATTCTGTTCAAGAGCTCTCTCTGATTACAGTGGTGGAAATAAGTATTGAACGCGTCAACATTTTTTTTCAGTAACTATATTTCCAATGAGGTTATTCACATGAAATTTTCACCAGACTTCAGTATTAACTCAACAAATCCACAAATATAAAAAAATCCAAACATTAAAGTCCATAAATAAAGTTATGTGTAATAAAGCGGAATGACACAGGAAAAAAGTATAAGTAAAGGACACCCAAGAACCTACTGAAAATACTAGAATCTTCAAATATATATATATATATATATATATATATATATATATATATATATATATATATATATATATATATATATATATATATTAGGGATGCACCGATGTATAGGCAGTCATCACCGATGATAAAGGCAATTTTTCATGCTATGGGCCGATAATTTAAAAACATCTGATGATCAGGGCCGATTATATCCTGTCGATCAAAAGAGGGCGGGAAAACACATTGATTTCGTGCTGTATATAAAGATGATGTCTCTTGTGTGGAATGACGACAAAACTGCAGTTTTTAATCTCTGTAATCTCTGCACTGATCAAATTTTACACCGGACGCTGCAGCAGTGAAGCGGGAGATTCAGCATCGAGTCAAATTTTTTTGCCGTGCTGCTCGCGTTGAATTAAAGCGACAGTACACTGCTGAAAGATTTCAATGAAGATGAGTTGACAAAAAAGTATTTATTACACAGAAAAATATATTTGTAGAGTAGTATATTTCATATCCAGTTAATGTTAATATATAAAAAAGTTGATATTATATATGACAGTGTTAATGATGAAGTAGAAATGCTTGTGTTTGTGCAGGGTGAATGTGAGACTAACAGGAGGGTTTTTAGAATTCAGTCAATGTTAATATGAATTAATAACATTCAATAAGTTAATAATCTTACTTTAATCTTTAGAATTGAGTTCATGTGTTAATGTTAATTGGAATAATGTGTTTTCTGTTTGAGACCAGTTACTGTGAAACTACTTGTTGAAATGGAGAGAATAAAGTTTTTATTTGCATTTCCTTCAGAATTGTGGAATTAATTATTATTCATTTTAAAGAAGGAATAAAAGGCAGAACTATCGGTATCGGTTATCAGTATCGGCCGATATCACTCTGGATAATCGGTTATCGGTATCGGCTGAGAAATTTAGTATTGTGCATCTCTAATATATATATACAGTGTGGCATATTCATATGAAGCCGTACCGGTTCTCTTGTGACCTAAGTAAAGTGTCCAAAATCAAGGTTTAATAAAATAATTTTCCTGATGTTGTTCTGCTTCTTTTTTGCAGTTTGACATGCAGCGGATAACATTGGAGGAACTCAAGCACATTCTGTTCCATGCCTTCCGGGATCACCTCACAATGAAGGACATTGAGAACATTATCATTAACGAGGAGGAGAGCCTGAATGAGAATTCAGGGAACTGCCATACAGAGTTTGAGGGAGGTGAGGTGAATCCCCTTGCCACAACAATCTCTGAATAAACATGTGTGTGTGTTATTACAGCGTGATTACAAGTTATCAAGGAATTAGATATACCACATTATTAGAGCTTTATGAGACATTATTAGAACATAGCAGGCATTGACACGCAATATCTGTAAAATTTATAAGGTAACAGGTAAATGAATATTAAATTGGACAGAAGGGAACATTCTGTAGATTGTCTTTTATAAAATGCTGCAAGGTCCATCACCTAGTTCAAAAAGTTGTGAACTTTTCCTAGGCAGGAACTCATACAGGGCAAGCTTGTCACCAAGACATGCAGTTCTCCCACCCTTTGAGCTTAGGTGATTGCCAGCAAAAATTCTTAAGAGGCTCCAAACAGGCATGGACAGGAGCCAGAAGAGATCCCATGCCTGGCTCTTGGGGGGAGTGTGGTGGATGGGCCTATGAGCCCAGGTGCAAACAATTTTTCCCAAGTTCCAATTTTAGACCATACAACGCCCATGTACTTGGAGCGCCAGCATTCAGGACCATTTCCTGGACTGCTACAATGCAGTCATCGAGCGCCCATCAGTCTGAGCGGCAAAACCCACAGGTGTAGATAGACTGTGGTGTCACAAGTCCCTTTTCATCTGAAACAAGTCTACACATGGAGGGAATTTTTGTGGCATTGCAACCACTAGTGAGAGCAGCAGTGGTAACCAGGGCCTCACTGGCCATCCCGGGTCCATGCTTCTGCGTGGTCACTTTCAACCTCATGCCACTCTGATGATTTATGTACCTGACTATCACTCCACTGCTCAAACAGATTAGGACATCATAGTGTGTTGGAGCAGGTAGGAAGAACCTAAGGGTCAGCAAGGCCCCATCAATTCTAGCATATAGTTGGGTTCTGACCTTACATTGCGGGTCCATATGCCCCTTGTGACACCACACTGCTCCCAGCACTAAAGTGCGAGAGGTGTCCATGATGACCATCTCTCCCTAATTGGAAACCATTCCTAGGCATAGCCCTTTTGTGAGAAATGCTTTGCATTTCCAGTGGGTCAAGGTCCATTGCTGAGACAAGAATATGTCTCTTTTAATTGAGCCTGGGATTCAGGCGCAGGCTGAATGGAGGATCTCTTACAGCCCCTTGGTTCCAACAGGCCTATTAAAGTATCCTTTAATAGGAGCTGGGATCGAACATAATGGCCTGCTCACATCATGCACTAGAAGTATGCATTGCTCAAGTCCATTGATAAGAACCAGTCTCATGGCTACATGAGACTGGTGAATAGCATCTAACAACATGAATAGCATCTAACAACTTTAGCATTAGAAAGGGGAGGACTTTCAGGAACCAATTCAGTCCTCTCAATTATAGAAAAGAAATCATATATATATTTTTTTTTTTTGAGTAGATCCCCTTATTCTGAATGGTGGGGTAACTTTTTGGATTGTCCCTGTGTTAAAGAGGGAACGAACTTGGCTCAATTTTTTCAGGGCCTGAAATTTGTGAGACCTTAAGCCCTGAGAGGGATTGAGGTGTTGACTATGCTACTCAGTGGGGATGCAGATGGGGGCAAGGTGGTAATGAAGGGACACACACTCCATGCTCCTATCCTATGAATGAAACTGTGTTGCAGATTCACAAACACTATCCCACAGTTTTTTTTCCCTCAGTTGTATTCCAACAAATCTCTTCTCCACAATCTGGATGGATTATGGGAGGCCATATTTAGAAAGTTCCTTGACGTAACAGTTTAGTATATTTACCATAGTAAACTGCCAACAGCATTTAAAAAGAGGTGGTAAAAAATGTTCATTTACATATACCTTATCAGCAGAAGACACACTCATTTCCTTATTCATAGCTGAATAGTTTTTGTTCCTGCCATTCTACTCTCAGGTAGTGCATGAAATTCACTGGTCCATGTTTTCGTGTATCAAACTGCAGATCCCGAAAAACTTCACCAGTGAGTTAGTCACTGAGTGAAAACGACTCTTCTAGGTTGAACCGAAGAAAAACAAACCAAACACAAACCAAATAAAATAAAATAAGCCTGTGTATTGCAATAGCTTGTGGTGCGTTGGCTGTTTAATGGTGTATGCCCTTATAAAAATGCAGAATGAATAGGCCGCTCTGCAGCTTGAGGCAGAACATTCTGCCGCTTATCCCGGGTCATTAAAACACAAGGAAGGAAATGAAGAAGTAGACTTCTCTAAGTATGAAGGTCTTTCATATTTATGAGTCAGAAGCTTTTTTTTCCCCTCATGTCAAACTGAAGGTCCCTCTAGACAAAAGTCATAAAAATATTATTTCAGTACATAAGGGCTCCTGAAGCAGTTATGAAATTGCATTCAGCAGTTTTGCAACATTTCACATACATATATATATTTTTTTACTTCAAGCATAATTGTCAAGGAAGGCGCACGGTGGCTTAGTGGTTAGCATGTTTGCCTTGCACCTCCAGGGTCTGGGGTTTGAGTCCCGCTGGGGCCATGTGTGTGCAGAGTTTGCATGTTTCCTCTGGGTACTCCGGTTTCCTCCCCCAGTCCAAAGACATGCATGGTAGGCTGATTGGTGTGTCTAAAGTGTCTGTAGTGTGTGAATGTGTATGTGAGTGTGCCCTGTGATGGATTGGCACCCTGTCCAGGGTGTACCCTGCCTTGTGCCTGATGCTCCCTGGGATTGGCTCCAGGTTCCCATGTGACCCTGAAGAAGGAGTAAGTGGTAGAAGATGGATGGATGGATGATTGGCAAGGAAAATTTTTTAGTTCTTTTTATTATAATGTGAGTGAAAGGGGTACATGATCACAGCTCACAGCTGCCTGATACACTTCCACCTAGATTCAGAGGTATGCAGCGTCTTCTCTGGACACTTGTGTAAACATAGTTGTTTCTTTTATTGTTGACTAGCCTTGAAGTCTTCATATAATCTACACACTTGAAACTTGAAATTTCCTGACAGTAACTCTGCATTTTTGGGCTTATGGTCATACTTACACACCTCATGTTGGACATCCATGTTCATGTTTGTTGCTATCAATCATTTATTATGACACTTAAGAACAGTAAATTCAAATAATATGATCTTTCTTACGCTAACCTGTGAGCATTAAACAATAAAGAACTATGTTCTAATAATGTTAGGAATATTGATGAGAGATGTGATTAATTACATATACAATGGTGCTTGAAAGTTTGTGAAACCTTTAGAATTTTTGACATTTCTGCATGAATATGACCTAAAACCTCATCAGATTTTCACACAGGTCCTAAAGTAGACAAAGAGAACCCAATTAAATAAATGAGACAGAAATATTATACTTGGTCATTTATTTATCGAGGAAAATGATCCATATCTGTGAGTGGTAAAAGTATGTGAACTTTTGCTTTCAGTATGTGGTGTGACCCCCTTGTGCAGCAATAACTGCAACTAAACATTTGCGGTAACTGTTGATCAGTCCTGCACATCGGCTTGGAGGAATTTTATCCCGTTCCTCGGTACAGAACAGCTTCAACTCTGGGATGTTGGTGGGTTTCCTCACATGAACTGCTTGCTTCAAGTCCTTCCAGGACATTTCTATTGGATTATAGTCAGGACTTTGACTTGGCCATTCCAAAACATTAACTTTATTCTTCTTTAACCATTCTTTGGTAGAACGACCTGTGTGCTTAGCCTCATTGTCTTGCTGCATGACCCACTTTCTCTTGATATTCAGTTCATGGACAGATTTGTACACAATCTGTCTGACTGTGTATTGGTGGAGTCCAAACTCTTTAGAGATGGTTTTGTAACCTTCTCCAGCCTGATGAGCTTCAACAACTCTTTTTCTGAGATCCTCAGAAATCTCCTTTGTTCATGCCATGATACACTTCCCCAAACAAGATCAAACTTTGATAGAACCCTGTTCTTGAAATAAAACAGGGCACTCACTCACACCTGGTTGTCATCTCATTGATTGAAATCCCCTCTAAACTCTAATTTCACCTTCAAATTAATTGCTAATCCTGGAGGTTCACATACTTTGCCACCTAAAGATATATATCATACATAATACATATGTTACATAATATTGGATCATTTTACTCAGTAAATAAATGACCAAGTATAATATTTTTCTCTCATTTGTTTGATTGGGTTCTCTTTGTCTTCTTTTAGGACTTGTGTGAAAATCTGATCATGTTTTACATCATATTTATGGAGATCTATGGAAAATTCTAAAGGGTTCAGAAATTTTCAAGCACCACTGTATGTCACATGATGATTTAAACATGCTTATGCCATAGCACATTTGAATTCTTGAATCTGATTGGTCAGAAGGGGATGAGTCATTTTCCTGTACACCAGCAGCTCAGACAATAGTGCCAGCTGTAATTCCAAGTCACAGGTTTATATTAATGCACTTGTTCTGATATGTTACGGCTTTTGTAGTGACTGATAATTCACAGGGACTTGCATGGTGGACGTTCCACATAATCAAAGCCTATTAATAAACTGATTTTAAAATGTTATTTAACAAAGCAAATGGTGATATAATTGTTGACCGTGAAGTTATCTGTATGGATATGTTTATTTAATTCATTGCTTTGTAGCAGTAAGAGGTAAAGCTGTTCCTTTCCAAAAGAGACAATGAGGAAATGACTCTATATATAGCTGCTGTAAAGTAAGTGATAACAGGAACTAACTTGTTTAAATGTAACTATAAATGGATAATCCATAACATTCTTTAATAAATAAAACATTGTAGTCGTTGGCAAATTGTTGTCGTACAAGAGGAATAAACACTTTGGGATGTGCTGTTATAGGAAAATGAGCAACTTTGGCATGGTAACAGTGACTCCAATTCACTGATTAATTTCTTATAACAGCACACCTATTCTGTTTTATTATATTACTAAGCCTAGAATTTATTGCTTATGAAACTGTTTGATATTAACCTGTGGATTAGAAATTGTCTTGTGGCAAATCAAAAGGGTTTGTATGAATTGGTTTACCACACACATGTACACACTCCCAGCTATTGTGCCATCACAGTAATTAGGCCAAGAATTACAGATACAGAGGAGGATGGGGATGATTATGGGGTGAGACGCCATACAATCTGTTGTTCCAGAGATAGATTAAAAACATTTTCAACCCGAAGCACTCATGTAGCCATGGGTGAAAGTGAACTATCATTTCCCCAGCCCTGCCATCATTCTAGTTCTACTAGCTACTGTGAACTGGAAGTAAAATGTATATATGTTCTGCTGACTCATGAGTAAAAGTTGTCTCTGTCTCACTTGTTTACTCCAGTCCATCCAACCAAGAAGAACCGACAGACGTGTGTGCGCAAGAGCCTGATCTGCGCCTTTGCCATGGCCTTCATCATCAGCGTTATGCTTATTGCGGCCAATCAGATGCTGCGCAATGGAATGGAATAGCGACGCCACTGTGAGCAGGGGTGTGAGGGCGGAACCTGCATGTGCATGTCCGTCAGAGACGTCATTCCCTTCTGCCTGAACACAAAAAAGCCTTCAACCTGCAACCTACAGACTAAGGAAACCAAACACCTCGTCAAAAGAATGGTGGAGTGTTTTTCTGTCAGGAACGGCAGCCAGCCGGAGCCATGCTTTACTGAGTCCTCGCTCCACCTCACTGGCAGGGACTTTAAAGGGCTGACTTGTTCTCTCCTTTTTCCCCCTTCTCTTTCCATCTCTGTTTCCTCAGTGCAATAACCTGTAAGTGTCTGCAAGAACCTCTCCAACATCCAATTTTTGTCTCCCATTTTCATCAGGGATGTGCTGAAGAGCTGCTTCAAGGCACAGACATGTCGGCAAATGGAAGTTATCAGTAGTGGCCACTCGTCTGAATACTTCTTACAGCTTTGAGAATCCATAATATCTGAGCTTCTGTTTATTATTGATGAGGTTGTTTCTCCATATGTTCAGTATGCGAAACGAGCCTGCTGAAAGATTATTCTTGATATTATTTTAGTAGCAGAGCTGGGGTTTTGGCTAATGCCATATTGTTTGTGCTTAATATTCGAAATCTGATGTTAGGTTATCTTAAGGCCGGTTTATCTGTCGTGGTCCTCATAGAAAGATCTCTGGTTATGCTTTTATGGC
Source organism: Ictalurus furcatus (assembly GCF_023375685.1). Lineage (NCBI taxonomy): Eukaryota > Metazoa > Chordata > Actinopteri > Siluriformes > Ictaluridae > Ictalurus > Ictalurus furcatus. The sequence goes on along the minus strand of NC_071271.1, from coordinate 6,564,668 downwards.
ATTTTCACACTTTGCCCAAACAGTAGGACCTGTACCCAGTACCCCTGTTTGGTGGAAGGTGTCAAACAGACAGTTATTTCCACAAACTGCAGAAAAATTGCACAAATTCTTGGGATGCATCAGTAGGCAATAATCATATCTGCATCAGAGCAGTTACTGGAATGAACTGCTGGATTGGTATCTTGGATTTGAAATGTTTTCCATTCCAGTCCACTGATGCTATTCTCCTGATGCTATGCTTCCATTCCAATCCACCTATGCTATGAACACATTGACCGCTGATTGGCTGCTGACTCCTGCCACTCACCATGTAGTCAGACTTATTTCATTCCCAAAGTTTGGGTGCAATGACATTTGACATGCCTGAACTGGTTCAAGACCTATACATACGAATTTCTCACCAGTTCCGACCCCACACCCCTGACCCTGATGAATTACTATTATAAAGTCTCAAACTAACAGAAAAATCTTACACACTGTAGCTTTGATGTATTTTTTATCAAGTTAGTGATGCTTTTCATTTATTCCAAACTCTATTTGAAGCTACTTGCTTATATACCAAAATAACTAATCATTTCTGAGTCACTTGGTTCAGTTGCTTTCTTTGTTCCATGTACCAAGAAAGTATTCAGTCTCCTATATAGACCAAAGCATGTCTTTCCCCAATATTCACATTGGAAGATGCCCAGCCCCAGGAGCAAATCACTTTCACACATGGTGCAGCCTGTTTTTGTGAACTACAGACCACCATTTATAAGTTTTCTGTTCCATACACTGTATTAGAAAAAAAAGTCTTCACCAAACATACCGAACTCTTACCAAAAGTACACCAAAATAGTGTAGAAAATAGTCCTTAGTCTCTAGCTTGTGGTGTTAGTTGAGAGTGATTCAATGCCTTCAGGTCAAAGCCATTCAATTAGCTTTTCCTTTCATCAAACTTTCAGTAACTACTACAGTGATGTTTCATTCCCGCAACCTAATCTCAACTGAAACAACAGTAGGATTAACTTCTTTTGTTTCAGACTTTTTTTGTTTGTTTGTTTGTTTTTTTAAAATATTTGACTGCATTTCTCTGAACATTCTGTCTAATTGCAGAATGGTACTGAAATGTCATCCATAATCACAAGCTTTTTCAACAGTGAATCGGTCAGTTGCTTGCTTTGACAGCCGGGCCTGTTCTGTGCCTGATGCAGCTCATTTCATTTGTGTCGTTGTTGTTGTTGTTGTTTTGTTTCATGAGAGTACCAGTCTCCTGTATGTGTAAGCAGCTCGTTCTCCCCTTCCATCTTTTTTTTTTTTTTTAAAGGACTTTGCTTCATAATGCATGTGATCTTGTAAATCTGTGTACATAGACGTCTCATGTAGTCACCTGTGTTAAGTGATATGTATATGCATGTCTATGGACAGGTCAGTATGTTCTGCACAGACAGTGTCAGTGGGCACAGAGGGGGCTGCTGATCCCAATACCAATGCGCCAGCTCTCAGCTCCTCCAGTAGCCTCCGACTAAAGCCATATTAGTGTGCACAGATGTACCGGGAAGCCCACGTTCATTTTCTCCTCCTTTAACAGCGAGAACTGCTGATGTTTGCGCGGAGAAACACCGTCACTCTTTTTTTTGCACGGAAATGCTAATCCTCGAGCAAGGATTTGTCGAGCAAGGATTTGATTTGGAGTTCCAACCATTACAGTGGCTCCATCTGGTGGTTCATGTATGAACTAATTCCTTAACAGTATTAAGTATTGTGTCCTCATGTTGTCTGTCTCAATTGGATGATAACATTAGCTTGTAGCATTTGATTATATAAGAGCAGGGAGAGGAAACAGGACACTGTACCATATGTGTTTACATAAGTAGATTATTTTTTATTACTACCATAATACAGAGTAAGAGTGCAGAACTATCGCTAGACTGTATTCAGGAGAGAATGTCCTTCTGAATGTGCTACATGTGCATTATATTTTGGAGTGAATGTTTTCATTGTTTATAATGGGGTTGTTACATTTGAAGACATTTAAAAGGACTAACACTGGAAATAAATTTGAATTTGTCCTTTGGTGTGGATATTTTTCAAAAGTGAACATGAATAACTGGATGGAGCCAATGATTCAGAATTGTTATTATTAGTAGTTTGTAATAATAAAAATAACAAAAATAATTACGGGCATTTTAATTTTTTTTTATTTTTTTTATTATTAATAGAAATATGTTGGATTAGCATATTGGTTCCATGGCTTACCGGCTGTAAAAGTTTATGTGTAGATTTATTATGGGTTTCTACTTCTCTCTACTCTAATTGATGCCTCCTCGCCTCATGTATCCTACACCCTTCAGGAAAGAAATCGATTAAAGCTGCCATCGTTAAGGACCTACCAATTCGTTACACGTGTTCAGAGGAATTGTGGAGATGGGAAGCTTCTTGAGTGAAAAGACACACAGACTTTAAAATCTTGTAAAGAGCATGACGCAAGCCTAAGGTACATGTTCTCCACCTCCACCTTTACATCTGGAACATTCTGCAAGCCTCCATATAAGTGCGTTCATCTGGCGCACTGAAAATATTAGGCGATATAAATTGAACGAAGACCACAATAAATCCAAATGAATGTGCATTCTTAGTATATTTGATTGACAAATACCTACCCACTTGTTGTGGCACGAACATGAGCATTTAGTATATAAAATAATGTTTTTTACTGAGTTCATTCAGTTTGTACTTAACTCACACTGTGTTGTGTAAAGAATATCATCAATCAATGTCATCCCTTTAAGGAACCGCTTCATTAACAAGGATATTTTTACCATCGATTCCTCTGTCTACACTTTCCATCCCTGCATCCGTTCCTCACGTCCTCAGAAGAGGAGCCAAGATGTGTGGAAGGGAAGCAAGGAAAGGAAACGAGGAAGCACAATTAGAAATGAGAAGAGCCCTGTATCTATCTCAGACACACACACACACACAAACACAGAGAGAGAGAGACAAGCCAAATACGCATGCAGAATATATATCCACCTAGAATATAGATACCATAAGAGTTGTTATAAGATTCCCTCGATAATATTGTAAATATGAACATCTGTATATAATAAATGCATAGCAATGATGCAATAAAAAATGTTTTATAGAATTTTAATTGTCATCTTTATTTCGAATCATTTTGTACACCTTCTATAAATGTGCGCCGCTTTGGAGGTTATCATTTATGGTAGTGTTCAGCACCAGCAGTAAGATCAATCTTGATGAAACAGGCTATATGTAAGCTCATTTTGTGAGCTTACATCAGCCCAAAGCTTACATCAGCGCTCAGCAAACATGAAACAAACATGGTTTCAGGCGCAATTTACTTTCTAGACCTTCTTCAAACAGTTTACAGTATGGGAAGGCTTATGAAGCTCTTTCGGTAGTTTGTTTAATACATTTACATTATAAGTGTTTGTATTTGACTTTGTGCAAATACTATTGTATTTTTTTTATGTATGTTTGCCCTTGAAAAGAATAGAATAGAATAAAATAATGGACATTAAATATAGTAATTACACATCCGATACTTATATCACTTCCCAAATTTATCAAGCGTCCACTTGGTGGAGCTACAGCAAGATTATTTACTTCCATACACCCTTAACCTGATGAGTGCACTGTATCTACACACCAAACGAGCATTTATGCATTCGAATGAAATTTTAATTATTGATATAATTGTAAATATATTAAACCAAGAACATGACATTAGTGTTTTTAGTGTTGGCCAAAAACCCAGGCAGTCAGAATTCACAAGCAGAGTTAATCGGAGCATGTCTAGGAACACAGGAAATAAGTATCCTGGAAATATGCCTTAGAAATGCAGTACAAAAGAGGTTTTTGGACTATGCGGCATGCTGTGGACTTTGCTGTTTATGGTGGACGTGACAATGTTTGACGGAATTTTAAATAACAGGTGTCAGAAACTGTTTGGCCTTGTCTCAGTGCCAGCCTTATTAGCATGCACAGTCCATGGCCTTTGCAGTTAGGACTTCTTTAGTGTCACTGAAGGAAGGATTGTGGCGGAAAATGTACACTTTGATTCTGTGAATCTCAGTATCACATGATCGCACCGTGTTCGCTTCACACTGTTCATCACCAATGACCAAAAACCTCATGGCATGCACTTGACGGGCACAGACCTAACCGCTTCATGCAGCCTTTTAAAGATGTGGACTTGGAAAATGTATATTATTTTTGTCCGGAGATTATGTGGGGGGTGGGGTGGGGGTTCAGGGGGTGGGGATATACGTTCTATTCTTTTCTTATTAAAAGCCTAAAAAATTCAGTTTATTTATGTAGTCACCGTAATTAACGTATAACTTGGTTGTGCTTTGTTGATCCCTTTTTAGGATTGTAATTTAACTCACTTGTGATTTGCTTTTAATGTTTGTAAAGTTGATGAAACATGAAATGTAGTCACTCCATACATTACCCTACACAAGCAGAGTCGTTCACGATTTTATTTCAAATTTTATTTCAATTTAATGGAAGACAGTATGGGAGAATTTCCATCACCAAGCCATTTGACCATGAGCAGCAGTAGCGCATATTCATTTACACGTCCTATTACACTCACTCTAAAATTCAAAAATATCTTACTGTACCTAATATATATTACTATACCTATAATTATTTCTCATTTGCATATTAAAAGGTCATGCTACTGAGTGTTTAAGTCACTAACAGAGTCTGTTACTTTGCTTAAAAAGAAAACGTCTTATTAACGGGGTTGACGCTGTAAAAGATTTTTTAAAATAATATCTACAACAAACAGTAAAACTTAAGCAAATTACCGTACACATCCACCGTCACGAACGCTTGTAAATGAGTATTTTCCACTGGGGTAATGAATGTGTTCGAGACAAATCAACAGAAATACTCAAGTCCATGACAAAGTCAATAATAGTCAAATAGTCAAAATATCTTAATTCAAATAGAAGAAAGAGACCACTTAATAATAACGAAAAAAACGAGCTCAATGTAGTTTGTAGCACCCTGAAGAAAAGGTTTTACTTGATATGGAATGCTGTTATTATAACTTCTTTAACCTGTTTTGCTCCACAGCATGACTCTTACAAAATCTTTTTGGCATTTAAAAAAAAAAGTCATTAAAGTTTGTAGTAGATGGCCACTCTTTTTGAGGAACACGCATATTTCTAATAAAAACCCCTTGTTCTGTAGAGGACTGAACTCAGAAGGCTGAGTGTGCAGTTTTTCTCGCATGTATTGCACACTCCTCTACTGAGAGCAGCTCTCGCCCAATAAAATATCATTCAGTCACTTCAGACCCAAAGCTAAAAGCAGACTCTTGTAGTTCCTATCAAGACTTCTAGCTTTTTGTGTGTACCAGTCTTATATGATGGGTCTGACTCACTCAGAGTCCCTCAGAGTCCCTGTTGCTTCCTCATCGTGTTTTTGATGTTCCACCTCTGGCTAGTGCAGGCCTGCAGAACCAGCGCGTAGCCGAAGGAGACGTTGGCCTTTACCACCTCTAGGCAGCGACCTGTGGCCCGGTTCACAATCGATTCATTCTGAAAGTAAAATTTGAATGCATTTATGGGCTGTGAGGTACTAATGGAAATATTTGCAGCTATTAAATTAGTAATAGTAAATTAGTACTGTGTGGTATAATAATGACTTTTCCTACAAACCATGCAGCACATGCTCTAATAGTCCAAAGTAGGATGCCATTATCTTGAATAACTTTAAATGTAATTCTGTTAAAGTGGTGAATTGTTTTCGCTGAAAAAAAGATTGCCACCCCACAGTTATTATTTAGTGATGCCTCTCCTGGACCAAACAACAGAATGAGTCTCTTCCTGTAATACACTATATGGCCTAATGTATGTGGACCCTGGACCTTCATACTCATATGTGGTTCTTCCCCAAATTTTGCTGTAGCATACAGTTGTAGCTCAGTGGTTAAGATGTGGGACTACTGATCCGGAGGTCGTGAGTTCAGATCCCTAAATCCCTTAACCCTAAACGGCTCAGTTGTATAAATGGGATAAAAGTAAGTTGCTCTGGATAAGGGCGTCTACCAATTGGCATAAATAAATGTAAATGTAAGTGATCATTTCCCTTAACAGAAATTAAATGGCCCAAACATGTTCCTGCACAACCAGATATGGAGTGGAAGAACTCGAGTGGCCATCACAGAGCCCTGACCTCAACCCCACTGATCACCTTTGGGATGAATTGGAACACCAATTGCACCCCAGACCTCCTCACTCGACATTCCTGACTTCACTAATGCTCTTGTGGCTGAACTGACAAATCGTCTATAGCAACGCTCCAAAATTATAACAGCAGAACGCTCCGAAATTATAACAGCAGAAAGGGGGACTAAATGTGGAATGGGATTTTCAACAAGCACATATAGTATATCTAAAAGACTGAAGGCAACTGTAGAAGGATCTTGGACCACTTCCTGATATATAGCACTGCAAGTCATAGGTTTGGGTATGTAGACTGCCCGCTTTAGTTTCAGACCACAGGTTTTCAATATGGTTTAAATCTAGAGACTGAGATGGCCATTGCAAAACACATCAAATCCATCCATCCATCCATCTTCTATACCGCTTTATCCTTTTCAGGGTCACGATGAAACTTGGAAACCTGTCCCAGGGAGCATCGGGCACAAGGCGGGGTACACCCTGGACAGGGTGCCAATCCATTGCAGGGCACACTCACATACACATACCCATTCATACACTACAGACACTTTGGACATGCCAATCAGCCTACCTTGCATGTCTTTGGACCGGGGGAGGAAACCGGAGTACCCGGAGGAAACCCCCGCAGCACAGGGAGAACATGCAAACTCCACACACACAGGGCCACGGTGGGAATCGAACCACTAAGCCACCGTGCGCCCCACACATCAAATCAGTAACAGATAATCCACTATGCAGTGAGGATCAGCTGCTTCTCCTTATATGGGAACCTCCTGGTCAGCACTAAGGGGGGGGGCGGGGGTGTCTTTTTTGAACATTTGTAACGTGCTTACATGGCACTCACCACCTACTTTCACCAAATTTTACAGACTGAAAATGACCTCAATGCTTTCATGTAAGCTATGGTGAGTCTGAACACTTTTTATCCTCGCTAGAGAACAGTTTCACCACTTGCGTTATTCTCCTCCTTAGTAGAGAGCAGGATCATCATTTGGAGAGATTCTCATTCTCTTCCTGAAATATCAGCACTACTTATGATTTCTGTTTGTTGTTGTCTGGCGGGGTGTACTCTCAGAAAACGTTATCAACCATTGTGTGGAGTTTTGTATGCGGTTTCCACTAAGCCACTCTCGCAGTCTGGACTGAAAGGAGGTAGAAAGAAAGGTTATGTACTGTATGTAACTGTGGTTCAACAACTAAGTGGAGGACTGCCAGACTACTTACATTACTTGGGTTTATTATTGTTATCTTTCATTTTGTATAGTGAGTGTAAAATTTGAATTGTGAATAATACAAAATACATTTGTCCATTTTCTTGAAGCATGCCATTAATTTGGGAGTTAACTGTAATATACAGCTTGAAGTTTATAGTTTTACCTGTACAAAGTTCCATGTCTTTTGGCCTATGTTGGCGACTTTGTCGCAGTTGACAAGCTGAGGGAAGCTGCTGATCATGTCATCAATCACACAGCTGGTGTCATCTCCAGTGCTTCCCAAAGGTCCCACAAACAGGTATCCCTCCTTAGTATAGCGCCCAAGCTAGCAAACACAAACACCATGGTCTGTGTACTCTGATAATAATGTACCTGGACCCTACAGTGACCCTTACACTGAAAAGTTTAGTATCTTATTGACTCTAATGCATTTCTTGTAAGAAAATATAACATTGTGCAACAGTCTGGAGAAATGTATTAATTTACATATGAATCCTACTAATAGCCAGTAGTGACATTTCAGAATATGAAGCCAAGTATATTGTTGCTTAGCTACCACTGATAAAAAAGAATATGTTAAAAAAACTGTGCCATGTAAAAAAAAAAAAAAAAAAAACTCCCCACAGGCATAACCCATTTTCAGACTGCAGTCAGAGGAGGTGTGTTTGAGGTCAGATTTCTTGAGCAATAGAGCTGAGACTCTACCTGTGGGTTCCAACCGTGGCAAGGGTGAAGGGTTGCTGTGTGGTTCTCCTTCACACCCTGATCCACACACAGATGGGTCACGTTGGAGTTGCGAATCTGCCATTCAAACACACACACACACACACACACACACACACACACAAATATACTCAGCTCTGGCCTTTTTTCCACTAGGAAGTGTATTATTGCGTCATGACTCTCCTAACTCTCTTAACCCTTTACTCTGCTATAAACAAGTGGGTGGAGCCAAAAAAAAGAAGATGTGATGCCTTCTCAAAGCCATATATCTGACCAATTATTATTGTTACTTCAAGACCTCTATCCTGAAGTGACTTATACTCACTCTCATGTTTTACTTACTTCTCCATAAAACAGAGTGTTGTTGTATCGCCTCATCTCTGGGTAGATATTATCAAGGTACCACTCAAAGTTTTTACACTGCAATTTTTTCCTCAGTGCCACACGCTCTGATATGTCCCCATAATCAATGCCATGGTTCTACATACACAGAGCCAGTAGAAAGTGTATTATAAACCTTCAGAGAAAGCATGCAGCATATCCCAATGTTGAGTTATCACCTCTGAGAATATTTGAAAAGAGATATGGCTCTGAACCAGTTCCTCACCACCGTTGGAATGTTCCAAGCCAGGTAGACATTAGACTTGTACTCGTCCAACCATACTTCAGCCACCCGCAGTGCATTGCGCCTGGTGTGAAAAGCGATGTTACTGTGGTACGGCTTCTTCGTCCTGGCGACGTGAGCCACCCGAGAGCACGGCAAGACCTCCATACTTCCTCCACACATCCAAACCTTGGATCCACCCACACACATAACAGGTTTTTTTTTTTTTTTTTTACATTGTTTATGCTCTTCCCAACTGTTAAAAACTTCATATCAGCCAGTAGTAGTAGTCAGTGCTGTAAATAAAACATGGAGACATTTTGGCACACTAACCCTAATTCCAAGCTCTATATTTTCTCCACCATAGACATCCATGCCCGAGTCCAGCAGACCCAACTCTCCAAAGTAGTGCCGGTTTGCCACGAATGAACAGCCTATCATTGCAGGCGTCCTGAAATGCACAGTATTTCAATATTATATTTTTGCTCTAATACAGTTTCATACACACAAACAACTAACTATTAACAGTTACCTTTAGCCAAAAGTTTAGGCTAAAGGTATTCAATCTCAGTTTTTCACAACTCTACTCATATTCATACCATACATTTCTTTTGGAAGTTAAGACATCTACTTTGTTCACATCAGAGGCGATGTTAAAGCAATCTATTAAAGACATTTATTTCAGCTTTAATTCATTATATCAGAATTCCAATGGGTCAAAAGTTGTCTCTTTAAACATTCTGGAAAATTCCAGAAATTATGGGATTACTTTTAGAAGCTTCTGATTGACCAGTTGTGAAAATTAGTTCATTTGCCTTTTTGCCCTTGATACCATGTGGAAAGCCAAGCAACTTTGATACCTTGATACCAAGGGGAAAGTCCTCAGAAAAAAACATTGTGAATTTCCACAAGTCCGTTTCCTCCCTAGGATCAATTTCCAAACGACCGAAGGTACCACGAGCATTTGTGCACACAATTGTATGCAAATAAAAATCATGGGACCTCACAGACACTGCATCATTTGCTAGTGATCACCAGTCTCCTTGGAGGAATCTTTTTTGATCAGATGAATCCAAAATTGAACAGTTTGGCCATAATGATCAGCACTAAGTATGGAGGAAACGGGATGAGGCTTTTAATATGAACACCATGCCAACTGTGAGGCATAGGGGTGGCAGTATTACGTTGTGGGGGTGTTTTGCTGGAAAAAACTCCTGCTTGGTTGGAATGAAAACCTGCACCCACACCGGCCCTTTCCGGATAAGATTGCCCACCCCTGCTATAAAGACATGCTTCCGTTTGCACATATGCAAAACCTGGCAACCCTGCTCATAAAACAAATACCAAGTTCATTAACATGAGTGAATAGCAGTTTTGTTCAAGTTTATAGTTTTACGTGTGCAAAGTTCCATGTCTTTTGGCCTATGTTGGAGGCATTGTTGCAGTTGACAAGTAATATACAGTTGCAATCAAAATTATTCAACCCCCACTGCAAATCAGGTTTATTGTCAAAATTTACAGACTTTCAGCTGTTTGCAATGAGCATATCAAACAAAAGCAATTGAAATAATTCAACATAATGAATGCTTCAAGTGGTTTCCCCAAACGGCTGCGACCAGATTTCTGAGAAGGCAGGTTGTGAAAAACCCTCAAGTGACTGCAAAAGACCTGCAGCAAGACTTGGGTGGCAACAGGCACTGAGGTTTCAGTGAACACAGTAAGGCATGTACTAAACGCAGAAGGTTTCCATGCCAGAAATCCATGACGTACACCAATACTGACCCAAAAGCACATCAGCTCAACCAAGAAACGTCAGCACAAAATCATATAAATAAGCCACAGAAGTTTTGGGATTCTGTTCTGTGGAGCGATGAAACAAAACTGGATATTTTCGGCACTCTGTCCACAGTCAAGCATGGTGGTGGCTCTGTGATGCTCTGGGGCTGTTTTGCATCCTCTGGCACTGGAAACCTGCAGCATGTGGAAGGCAAGATGGATTCATTGAAGTATCAGGAAATCCTAGGAGAAAACGTCATGCCGTCTGTGAGGAAGCTGAAGCTTGGGCGTCATTAAACCTTCCAACAGGACAATGATCCCAAGCATACCTCAAATTCCACCAAGGCTTGGTTACAGAAGAAGTCCTGGAAGATTCTACAGGGCCATCACAGTCACCTGACTTGAACCCCATAGAAAATCTCTGGTGGGATTTGAACAAGGCGGTTGCAACACGCAAACCCAAGAATATTACTGAACTGGAGGCCATTGCTCATGAGGAATGGGCTAAGATTCCTCAGGAACGCTGCCAGAAACTGTGCATCTTATTTGCCAAAGGTCATAACAGCAAAAGGGTGCTCTACTAAGTACTAAAGATGCTTCCCATGAAGGGGTGGAATAATTTTGAGACTTTAGAAATCATTAATCAAGTTGCATTTTCAGTTGAATTTGGGGAAACCACTTGAAGCATTCGTTGTGTTGAACTATTTCAATTGCTTCTGATTGATTTGGTCATTGCAAACAGCTGAAAGTTATGTAGGTGTTGTAGTTGTTGTGGGAAGACTGTGTTGAATGCTGAGCTGAAGTCCATGAACAGCATCCTTAAACCGTTGTTCTTTTTGTCCAAATGGGTCAGAGAAAGGTGGATGGTAACAGATATGGTGTCCTCTGTTGAGCGGTTGGGATGGTAGCCATATTGAAATGAGTACACTGTGGTGGGAAGACTGCTCTTTATGTGTTTCATGACTAGCCACTCGAAGCACTTCATACTGATAGGTGTGAGTGCAACAGGCCAGTAGTCATTCAGGCAGGACACATAGATTATTTCTTCAGCACAGGGATGATGGTGGCCGAGCATGGTAAACCATGCTCAAACTCTCTGGGCAGGTAGTATGGCTGGCATTGCACAGTCATAAACTCCACCAGCAATGAACAGTAGCTTGAGGCCACAACAGCATTCATTAAAGACACAGACCACCACCACGAGTCTTACCAGACATTACTGCTATTCTCTCAGCGCGATGTGCAGTTAACCCAACTAGCTGAATCGCTGTATCCGGAATGCTTTCGTTGAACGGAAACGGAAACACAGAAGTCCCTGACTTCACGCTGGGTAGTTAGCTGGAGTCTGAGTAAGTCCACTTTATTGTCAAGAGCGCAAACATTGGAGAGGAGAATGGATGGTAAAGTTGGATGGCTTTATTTAAAAAATAAATCAACTGTGTGTCAATTATAAACAACAGTTTCTTGATTTTGTTTTGGAGTTAGCTTGCTTACGCAATCATTTTACATAGACGTTAGAAATCATGCCCGAAAAGATCCACAGGTTTCTGGTTGAGGAGTTGAATAAAGTTCTGCGAATTGCTACTTGTTAACATGATCTGTGAATGACAAATTACTTCTTTTTCAAGCAGGTCTGAATGTTCATTGTTTCACAGTGTTTCCAGGACAGAGGGATAAAGTTAACATTAAAAAAAAAAACTTCTGGTAAAGACCATGTCCAATTCTGGTTTAAATCCAAATATGAAAACAGATACTAATATTTTAAGCACTAAACGGATTCAGGTACAGATAATGGTATGCGTTACGCCCGTGCTGTATTTTTGTTCATTTAGAACTCAATATCTGCTCAATCCGATGAATGTATTCTTGACTGTAGCCGACCTGTTCCTTTACACAATTTGTCAGACCCCTTTATCCCAATCATCAGTGAAAAGGGATCATCATAGGACCACTGCTGACTGAATATAATATATGTAGACGGTTCTTGGTACAGCAGTGACACCAAGTGAGAACTACAGTGGTGCATGGACCCAAAACCGAGTCAGCCCAGGCACTAACGCCACCGTGTGCCTGATTGCTTCCTTTGATTACTTAACTGTGGAAGCATGGATAACAGTGCTGTCTAACAGTTAAATTTCTCCATTTAAAAACTCTTACTCATTCCCTCTGCCTTTTAAAAGTAGAAATCTACTTCATGGTCACATTTTCCTTTTCTTTACTTGCAAATCAAACTTTTTTTTTGTCCAATTCTGTGGAAATTGCAAGGTATATTCTGGAAAATGTACATATATACACTAGGATACAGTGTACAGTCCCCTCTGAAAGTATTAGAATGGCATGTCCAATTATTTTGATTTTGCTATAAACTGAAGCCATTTGGGTTTAAGATTTTAAAAAAAGTGAATGAATATCAGATGATAGATCAGAATTTCAGCTTTCATTTCCTAATATTTACATCTAGATGTGTTAAACACCTTACCTACATCCAAATCAGGTAACTGGTATAGGAATTACAGACCTACAGGAACTAGATCCTATGGACAAATGAGTCAAAGATCCACTTGTACCAGAATGATGGGAAGAAAAGAGTATAGACAAGGCAAAGAAGTGGAATATTTTACAATGGCCAAGTAAATCAAATGACTTAAACTGAATTGAGTGTGCATTTCACTTGTTGAAAGCAAAATGTCGCAAGAGCAAGGAGGAACTGAAGACAGTTGCAGTAAGGGCCTGGACCAGCATCACCACAGAAGAAACCCAGCATCTGGTGATAAATTTGGGTTCCAGACTACAGATAGTCCTTGACTGTAAAGGATTTGCAACCAAGTATTAAAACTGACAATTTAATTTATGATTGTTAGTTTGTCTAATTACTTTTGAACCCCTAAAATTAGGGGGGATATGTATGAAAATTGTTTTAATCCTATCAGTTGTTTTAGTCACCCGATTTGGATGTAAAAATCTTAAAATTAAAGCTGAAAGTCTGCACTCTGAGCATATTCATTATTTAATTCCAACTACAATATACTCTGGCAGACAGCAAAAATAACAGCAACTTTTTCAGTGTCCAAATATGGAGCCGACTGCACTTGTGTTCTTTGAGACAGACTAGTTTCAGCTGAAATGAAGTGATTTTAGCTGTGGTTATGTGCTGACTACAGTTAGGACACAGTTTTCCAGTACAGTGAATGCAAATGTCATAATTTTGTCTGTGCATATTGTTTTCTCTTTGCTATGATAGTGTTGGATGTTTAGCTGGAGTAGACAGTACTGGCCCTAATCAGGCTATCAGGGTTATCAGGTTACTTAATGTTTATGAAATATTAACGGTGTGGGATTATGCAGATTTTAATACTAATACTTGATTAAAAAGGGAAATATAATGCTTGCACAAAGGCCTACTGTGAGAAGGTTCCACCAGTGAATGACACTGTCATGCTAGTGGTATGGTACTGGGGTAGTGGTCGTCCCTTTTCATTGATTGAATGGGTAGAATATGGCTGAGAAATTGTTTCTAAAAAAAAAAAATACAGAATAGAATCACGTCCATGCAAAGTGACCTACAGCGCCCTGCAGAACTATTGGCACTCTACTGGAAAAATTCTAGTTTCAAAATGATCCGCATGCTTATTTTGTGTCGAAATGATAGATTCATACAGTAAGTGTGGAAACATATCTATTTTCAGATCACACACCTGATGGGTGCCGAGGTATCTCCCTCATCCCACCATTGTTTCGGAGGACTGATGTACATGCACCACAGCTCCCAGTTGAAACCATGGCCTGAGTTCTCGTAGCGTTCCAGGCCAAATGATTTATGTTTAATGTTGTCTATTGAAGGTAGGATGATCCTCTTGGGGTCCTGCTTAATTCTGGACAGAACTGGTTCAGCCCTAATGTGAAAGACAAAAGGATGTCATCATTAATACCTGAGCTAGATATTCTCACTTCTCAACCTCTAGGCTAGTGGTTCTCAGTGTTTTTGTTTTTTGTTTTGTTTTTATTTTTTAATCTAAGAACCCCTTTTCTTGATAGTAAGTGTTGCTTGGGCCCCTCCACCCACTGCTTTTCTCCACAGCTATCACTGGAATGCATGTACAAGAGACTGTTGTGATTCAACAGTGCTGTGGTATAATGTTTAATAATGTCTACTATGTTTAAAACACCTCACTCTTTTAGATTTGGCCAAAGCAGATTTAATAAATGAATAAAGTTCAAAATAACTAAGTAGAGATACAACTTTGGGTGGCTGGCCCCCAGTTTGAGAACCGCTGCTCTAGACGGTCCCTTTTTTTTAATCACCCAGAGAGCTTCTTACCAAACAGGAGTGAATTCTACGTGGGCATCGAAAAAGCCTGTCACCTCCCCTGTGGCCATTTTCCAGCCCTCGATGCGAGCACGGATGAGGCCCTCTCGCTTCTGATTGCGCACAATTTTGACAAGGCCTGGATACCGTTTGTTGACATATTCTTCAAGTGGCCCTTTCAGTTGCTCTGTCACACACATGGAAACACAAACAAACTGACAAAAACAAAAACTGACTGATGAATCTAGCCAACCCAATGTACATAAAAGGAACAGCTTTCTTGCGCTATGTGTGTCCTTCTCTTTGGTGTGTGCTTGAAGAATGTGCATCTCTGCCACTGAAAAAAAACCCCAACAACTTTACATTAAGTTGTCATCTACATACATGCATCTACAATGATAAGGGCACAGACGGCTAGGCTACTTGTTTGCCCGCCTCATCATCTGAACAAAAAGGATCGCTACCCCTCACTTTGATGGATTGCTGGACCTCTGCCACTTGCTCGTGCCTAGAGTGTTCTGGAAATAGAACTGTCTCTTGAAGAAAGACTAGCACACGTAGTATGATGGATCAGACACGGGCATCATTATTCACGACATGAGCAAGGAACACTGTGAACACTTGCCCTAGTTTATCAGGGATGACGTTCCAAGTCAGAAATGGGCTGGTGGACTGTGGACTGTGTATTAAGTGGTAAAATGTAAACCAGGTCCTGAAACGCAACAGTCCTCCTGCACAGTTTATTTCCAGTGTGGCTGGTTGTAATTTGCAGGTGCTACTGAAGAGATCATGCTCAGTTGGATTAGGTGTTATAATATGTATAATTGTCTTTGATATTTGTACAAACCAGCACACTGTTTAAAAAACAATCTAGACGGGCCTAGATTTCCCAGATCACAAGTCAACCAATTTGAGTCGTTTAGTCATTTACATCACCACAGCAAGTAATATACAGTATGAAAATACATACCGTAGCACTAATTTGAAAAATGCTTGATCCTACTGATTCCACTTACATAACGCCACACAGACAACGTTAAGCTTTTATTTTTAGGACATTTCCTGCATTCCTCCTTGACCACACTACACTAAACACTAATTATTAGCTTAATGCTTTATTTTTTTGGTCTTTATAAGCAACATAGGAGGTACAGTACATGGAGGTACACATGATCCATCTCTTTGTTTCTCACCATCATCGCTGTTATCGTCTACTAGGATGATCTCCTTCAGCAGATGAGGTGGAGTGTGATTGACGGCCGAGTGCACAGATCGCAGGATCACCGACAGCGCCTCGTTCACAAAGATGAATATAAGAGAGATCTGGGGCAGGTCTCTCGGATAAAACATGTTTTTGCACCTTGAGAAACAACAACAAAAAAAAGACAATGTCATTGTCACATACACAAATAAATATCACTGTTCCCTTCATATCAAGTATAAGTATTCTCCTGCAGTTTTGGTTTGCACACTTTCAGTCCCAGAACTTGTGGGGGTGATGTGAAATAAATCTATTTATAGTGTCTGCTTTGGAAGGCGCTTGTTGTGGAGTATGGTGTTCGTGGGCATGGCTGACTACATCTTGGGATTTGCATTTCCTCTCTCAGCCTGGCTATGAGGTTCAGAAAGACACGTCAGTGGTGCTGCACGAGATATCTGCATAATATATCAGGAAATGTCCAAAAGTATCTGGGGTGTGAAATGGCATTGTGGACTTTCAGAACAGAAAAAATGTTTATAAGCCTGTCCACTGTTTGTTCTGCACATTACATTAAGTAATAAATGTATACCGTATAAGTGTACAGATCTGTTTGGTAAGTTATGATTCGTACTAAGATAATAATGATTATATCTGTCACTTACAATGACTAATTTGGACAAGTTGGTCCAATTAAGGCACAATATTTGCTCAAATGAAGGAAATAATGCTTACAGTATATTAGGCATTGTAATTTGCACCACAAAGTGTGGTGTAAATCATAGACAGCACTAAAAATGGCAAACCAGTGTTAAACTAGTGTTAATTATCTCTCGTCAGACCGCTGAATAAATGATCTTTGACCGTGTAAGTACAGGATCTTAAGAGTCTTGCTTACTTGCTGGGCCGATAGTCCGGGATGGACCTGTCCAGAGAAATCCTGTCACTCAGGAATGCGTTGTAGCCGTACTTCTCCTGCAGGTATTTGGCTTGCTTTTCCTCCTCAGGTGTCAGTGTGGAAGGAAAGCCACCTTTGCCCTGGCCTCTGAAGCCCTCAATAAGCCCAAGAGATTTGGACAAACCTGTTGAACGTCGAAAGAACTCAATTGTCTAACAACATACGCAATAGAGACGTCGAGACAGTCACAGAGGAGTGAAATTACCATTTAGCTGTCTGTAGACCACATCTTCCAATGAGCCAAGCCTCTTCAGCAGGACCTCATGACTCACGCTTGGGTCCGAAGAAGATCCGTTGAGGCGAGAGTGACCGTTAACAATTTTGTTCGGCCGTACATCACACTTTCCCCAAAAAGTGACGAAGCCAGCTACCACGAACACGTTCAGCACCACCAACACCTTCCATCTTCTCATCATAAACGCCATTAAGGACAACAGCAACCTGAATCGGATCTTGAATGAAGTGACACCGATTAATAATCGGACGCGAAACTTTATCTCAAAAACAGACTGCAGGTTAATCAGTTGTTCTTAATGCTGTCTCAGTGGCAGTAATCTCTCACTGGCTTTGCAGTTTGATGGATCATTTCTTACCATTTCGTCCTGAGGAGATGCATCTCCCTCCCAGAACTAGACACGTTTCTCCATGAGCTTTCATCCAGTGGTGTTGAGGTTAGCCAGAGAATGACATTGTCAGGAAATTGTCTGTTCCTGTGTGTGCTTTCACAAAAGCAGTAAAGCGAATGGTTTGTGCTTGAAGGTTTTCGTCCCCCTGGTCTGGAGGTGAAAGTCTGTCTCTGTGGAAGGAGTCCTTAAAGATGCTGAATGGTAAGGGTGTTGCAGGGGTCACGCAGATACATATGAACACAGAGGTGATGATGATGATGATGATGATGATGATGATGATGATGATCAAAAGAATCAGACCGGTGAAGTAACGATGTGAGAAACGTGCAGCTCGCCTCTGGATTCAGTAGAAAGAGTATCACAGTGACAATCCTCTGTAGACGCGCTATGAGACAAACCGCGGAGCGCAAAATAAATAATCCACTCCAAACCGCCTCTGTTTGTTCTTCATCTCGACAGGTAAAATATTTTCATCTCGGAACGCTGTTTTGTTAAATATAATCCCCGTGCTGAATATATGTTTAAGGAGGGATCTGTTTGTATGTCTCCGTCCCAAACCGCATACTGCCCTCCTAAATAGTGTGTCAAAATTGTGCGACTCCTATGCTGGTAACTATGGTAACCCGTGGTGCTGTAGTGTAGGCTACATCTTTGACAATGCGTGCTATTTAGTGTGGCAGTGTGCAGATTTGGACGCAGGTAATGTGTTTCGAAGTGAAAGTGACTATTAATATTGTTCATGTTTGTATACACAGTGCTCTGGACGATACATGGTCTACTGCTATACAGTGTCCTCCAGTAATATTGGCACCCATGGTAAATATAAGCAAAGAAGGCTGTGGAAAAAAAAAGGTCTTTATTGGAGAAGACTCAGAGCTGTATCTTGGTAAAGGGGGTCAATACTTTGTGCCACCTCCCTTTGCCAAGATAACAGCTCTGAGGGGTGCCAATAATTGTTGCACACCTATATTTAACAAAGTTTTATTATTATTATTATTATTATTATTATTATTATTATTATTATTTGCTTGTATCTTTCTCATTTGTTTATACTTTATCTTTGCTTGTATCTTTCTCATTTGTAAGTCGCTTTGGATAAAAGCGTCTGCTAAGTGAATAAATGTAAATGTAAATGTATTATTATTATTATAAACCTGTGCTGTGTTGTTTTTGTGAAAATTATTATTTTTTTTTTTAACAAAAGATCAAAAAGTTCATCCACAGCCTTCTTTGCTCATATTTACCAAGGGTGCCAATATTATTGGAGGGCACTGTAAGTACATTAAGACATCCATCCAGCCAACTCCAGAATGATTCAAAATAAAATCACAATACATTTAATAACGCGTACAACGATTTGTAAGGGCTGTTTTTGAAACAGCACTTCTAATAGGCTATAAAATGAGATCGATATTGATTAAATAGAATTAAATTGCCTATTCCATTTATTTATTTATTTGTTTGTTTGTTTATTTATTTATCTATTTATTCAAAAACACTTTCACACTCAATGTTAGCCTATCTGGAGCAAATAACAGAAACAGGACAGATGGAAACATACACAACACTTCAAGCTCATTTTTTAAAGATCTGTTTTGTTTGTTTGTTTGTTTGTTTGTTTGTTTTTGTTATGCAGGGTTCAAATTCAGTTACTAAGCTCATTAGTGTTCCCATATCCTCTTCCGTGTTGATCTGGATGTATGGATTGATTATCTTCCCTTTATCATCCATCTATTGTCAGATGTAGAGACAGCCAAGTTTGGGGTAAAAATATCCTCATAGTTAACAAAATTCATGATGTCTTCAGTCTTTTTAAGAACCCCTAAGAACAAAGCCCAAAGCATCAGGAATTCCGCACCAATGATTCCACAAGTAGTTCCTGTTGTGCTTTTTGTTACACCTGCACATTCATGCAGTTATCAAATCAACCAATCATGTGGCAGCAGCACAATGCAAAAAATCATGCAGATAATGTACAGGTTTAAGAGCTTCGGGTAATGTTCACATCAGCCAACAGAATCAAGAAAACGTGTGATCATTGTGACTTGGCATGGATGTTGGTACCAGATGGGCTGGTTTGAGAGTTTCAGAAACTGCTGATCTCCTGGGATTTTCTAGAGTTTACACAGAATGGTGCAAAAAAAAAAAAAACATTGAGAGAGCGACGGTTCTGTGGGTGGAAACGCCTTGTAGATGAGAGAGGTCAGAGGAGAATGACCAGACTGGTCTGAGCTGACAGGAAGTCTATAGTAACTCAAATAATGACTCTTTACAAGTGTGGTGAGCAGAAAAGCATCTCAGAACACACAACACATCGAACCTGTGAGGTGGATGGACTACAACAGCAGAAGAACACATCAGTTTCCAGTCTGGTCAGCCAAGAACAGGAATCTGAAGCTATCATGGGCACAGACTCACCCAAACTGAACAGATGAGAGCTGCAAAAATACCAAAGAGGTGATTATTTTTCTAATATTCAACTATCCAGTATAGGTTTTCCTAATAAAGTGGACGTGAGTGTGTTCAGAGTTCATTTATATAGGTAGGGTGTGTAAATAGGAAACAGATGTGCATGATTAGTATACAGGTGAGTGTGAACATGAGGTTTGATGTGCTGTAGATTGTAGTCCATGGCGGCTGGTGGAGTTTCTGGTGGATTCCGGCGCTGGCGCTGATATGACACTGCTCACCTGCTCGTTCTTCACATGATTTGTGGACCATCTGTCTTGTTGGTTGAAAATTTGAAAAACCCCTGGTGATTTTGCTCAAAGGCAACAGTAGAGTTTCTGGATACCACATTAAATAATAGCTGTTTTTTTTTTCAATGATGACAATATTTTGAATAGAGATTATTATTAGTTAACTATGAAGTTATATTCTAGAGTTGATTACGCTGCACATTTCATTGCTACAAGAAATGAGAGCAGAACCTTCCCGAGTGGGATGGATATCATCCCGTTCTAAAAGGCCAGCCCTCAAAACTATACTTTAATTGTCAATAAAGAGCACCACTTAGACATCCAGCAGTTCAGCAACCATAACCTGCTGTAAGCTACAGTATCTCACAAAAGTGAGTACACCCCTCACATTTTTGTAAATATTTGATTATATCTTTTCATGTGACAACACTGAAGAAAGGACACTTTGCTACAATGTACAATGTACAATGTACTTTGCTACAGCTTGTGTAACAGGGTAAATTTGCTGTCCCCTCAAAATAACTCAACACACAGCCGTTAATGTCTAAACCGCTGGCAACAAAAGTGAGTACATGGCAGTACTGGTTGGGCTAGAGTGTACTACTACATCGGACACCGCCTTCGCTAAACATCTTTACAGTGTTACGCTTAGTAAACTCTGACTATATCATTAGCTCCTATGTGAGTAAGTATCTTTGAAAACCAATGCTTGGCTAAGAAGCTTGCCTTAATGGTGGCTTGGCGGTTAAGGCTCTGGGGTCAGTGGTTCAAGCCCCAGCACTGCCAGGCTCTGGGTTACTGATCAGAAGGTTGGGGGTTCAAGCCTCAGCACTGCCATGCTGCCACTGTTGGGCCCTTGACAAGGCCCTTAACCCTGTCTGCTCCAGGGGCGCTGTATCATTGCTGACCCTGCACTCTGACCCCAGCTTCCTGACATGCTGGGATATGCGAAGAAAAGAATTTCACTGCACATACGTATATGTGATCAATAAAGACTCATTATCATGTTCTGTAAAGCTGCTTTGTGACAATGTCCATTGTTAATTGAACTGAATTGAATTAAGACCCTAAGATTACCTGCTATGTCTTGTGCCCTGGCTCGTGGTATACAGCTAACTAAAGCTGCTTATGCCCCTAAAAGCCTAGCTTGCTACTGTCTCCCCTGGCTTGCTCATTGTGGAGTTAAATCCACTTCCAAACATGTATATTTCTAAAAGTGTTATGCAAATAAAATTGAACTGAATTTAACTTCCAGGCCTATAAAACCAACCAGGTACATGCAACATGATCGTATGATATACATTACGTGTGATGGTCAGGTGTCCACAAATTTATTGCGCATATGGTATAGGTGTAATAATCTTATATTTGGTTTAGTGCAATCTTAATAGGAACTAATAGACTATGTTCAAGGAATTTTTACTTGCTAAGATATCATTTTTTCATTCTTGTGGAATGTTTCTTTGGCAGCAGTGAAGTTCAAAGCTCATACGTACCTTGCTTGTTGGAATTTTTCCACACACAACTATTAGATCCTCCCAGTGACATTTAATTACTGTCACTTGCTAAAATTCAATTTGTTTTTGAACTTTGTATGAATATTTGGCCAATATCAATATAAGTTATTATAGCTTATTAGTATAGTACATGCATATACAGTCATTCACTAGTCGCACAAATTATGCACTGTTTGCGGAGGCATAACTATACATTTTTATTTGCGCTAATAATGGCCGAGCATGTTTGTGAGAAGTCTTTTCTCGATCACACCTTCATATTCTTTAAACTGGATAAGAAATAGGTTGCCCATGTAATCCAAGGAATAAAAGTGCCAGACATGTAGCTGTAACCTACAGAACTCCCACATACTTCAGTTCCTCTCCACCTATCCAAAAAGCATGCACACACGAATATAAAGTATTGGATAAGGCATGAATCTAGGCAAAGGATTTGTTGCATAATGATTATGTAAGAATATCTGACCCATCTATGGCAAAGATGTTTATGCTGTATTTTCCTAAGAGTATGCACCTTGAGTATACAATGATGCAGCTATAACGAGTTACGTTAACACACATGACGTATACAAGTAACGACATCAAGCACCAAGCTAAAACTCTGCAAAACAGGACAATGATACCGCAGTGACTCTCTATCATTAAACACATCCAAGAGAGTCCTGATTGCAAAAATAAACAGGAAATTACCACAATGGAGCCATATAGGCTGAGAAAAGCGGATAATCAGAAGTTGACATTGCTGCAAAAAACAAGATTGTCTAAAAATAGGCTCTACGTGACGGACACACCCATTAAATCTCTTTGATGCAATTCGGGAGATAAAAGCAGACTGTCAGGAAATGACGTGGTTCCGTAATCTTTGAGTTAAAAAAAAAACAAAAAAAAAACACTGAAATCTCCACCTGTTTTTAAAAAGAAATCTGTCAATCTTTCAATATCTATATATCTATATATAATTCTTTCTATAAGAATTCTTCTATAGCTAGTCTAAATGACTCTAAATGGTTAAAATGACTCCAGTAGCTTTTCCTTCAGCGGTTATGAAGTGTCTAGAAAGGTTGGTAAAGTGCAGTAAAATTGCAGAATCTTTTGACCCTCTTCGTTTTGCTTATAGACAAAATCGATCTGTCTCTGATGTGGTCTCAGTACTTCCACATACTGCCCTAGAACATCTGGATATGAGTAATATATATGTCAGAAAGCTCTTTGTGTCTTCACATCATGTCTTCACGGACTTTGCTTTGTGCACGGTGGTGCTGCCATGCTGGAACGGTGTAGGAACTGTTGTTTGAATATGAGAATCCCTGAAGTTTGAACAATTTTGTTCGATTTAGATTCACGCTATATTTGGTGGTCTGGTTGGGAATAAAAATGAACATGTCAAACGTACTTGGACCTGAGTGAATAAACAATAGAGAATTTCAGGACACAAAAATAACACCACCAAAAAGTCATATCTGTTATTACAGACATTACCTGCCATTTCCCTGTTTGGGACAATGTGCTTGTTGTCATGTAACATCAGAGAAGGAACTCTGGATTACAGTTCCCAGCAGCCACTGCACCACACCATCATGTCACATGCATTTACGGGTATTTATAGCCACAGTTTGCATTACACTGGCTGGCTTACATTTGTCTTATTTTGCCATTGTCATGTTGTCTTGTTTCTCTGCCTAGATTCCATAGTTTATGTGTTTCCTCATTTGTGCTAGTACTTTGCGTACCGTGTCATGAAATTTGTCCTGTCACCAAAACAGTTAAAGCTTTCAAGCACTTAAGTAGTCAATGTAGCAAATAGTTCCAACTGCTATGTTTGTTTTATGTAATGTCTTTTTAAATAGTGTAATTGCAGTCAGGCAAAAGTATATTAGACCAGTCAACAGTGGTAAGGCTTTGCCTTCCTTAATGTTTGCCTCAGACCTCGAGGGTTGGGTAGTCAGGTTTACTGCCACAGCCCTGTGTGTGCGGAGTTTGCAATCCAGCAGGTAGGGTTCTCCTGGCATTCACCAAACCCAGATTCGTCCATCAGACTGACGGCTGTTGTTGCTCCTAGACACTTCCATTTCAAATGACAGCACTTACAGTTGACCAGGGCAGAACTTGCATGGCAGAAATTTCACAAACTGACTTGGGGGAAAGGAGGCATCGAATGTTATCCTGCAAATTCATGCTATGTGCTGGATTTTATGAACTCGATAATCGGAGTGCTGTCCATATATCTTTGGACATGGTCATTGGTAGCTCAGTGGTTAAGACGTTGGACTACTGATTATAAGGTTGAGTTCAAATTCCAGCACTGCCAAGCTGCCACTAGTGGGCCCTTGAACAAGGACTTTAACTATAAAAAAAAAAAAGAGAGCGATAAATGGAAGTCGCTCAGGATAAGAGCATCTACCAAAATGCCATAAAATGTAGTGTATATACACCTACTACCTAAAACGGTGCATGCTGTTACTTTTAAATTTTTTCACATCTCCATAAAAAAATACATATTAGAAGGTCCAAAAGGTAAGGTACCACCCCAGTGGCAAGGACAGGTACAGTTTTGTACCCTTAATTCTGAGTTATAGTTAGTGCAGAGTTACAGGTACAGTTTAGTACCCTGTTTCTTCTGTTTGGAGGAAAAATCTTGAGACTCTGTGGTGTCGTTGCTGTGCTGTTTAACACTGATAGACAGCTGGTTATCTACCTGATTTATTACCGTTTGTAGTAGTTCCCTGCGGTTTCTAAAATCAGAAGCGTCGTCACGTTATTTTCGTAATTCACGCGTAAAGATTTTTGTTTTTTTACGTTCCCGTTACTCATCTTCGAATGAATTCGTACAGACTGAGCACTTAACATTTATTTTTATTTGGACACACATGCAAAAGAACCATGCAACAGTTAAACGTCAGTAAAAATGTTGGTACATTTTAGGATAAGGTCTGATATACGACAAAAAAAAAAAAAAAAACCCAAAAAAACAACAAACACACATTTTGACAGTGGAGTTTTAGCTTTGAAGACAAGCATAACAATACATTTCAGAGGAAAACGCCATACAAATGACATATGGATCCATTATGCTATGGCTTTAACAGTCCTGACTTTAAAGTGGAGACCAAAGCTCGATATAAACGCAGTATTAACTCAAATCAGTCGTGAAAATGGATGGAGCCTGGTTGTAGAAAATCTCCACTTTAATTGAAGAGCAGGCTTAAACGCTGACTTTTTTTTAAGCAAATGTTCTGTCAAAAAAGCAAAGTGAATGTTTGCCACTATTGTTCACTATTTGTGTGTGCGCGCATGTGTGTGTGTGTTATTGGTTTTCGGTCTCACCAAAATGACTCCTCTAAGAACAAATAACTGATGTCTTGGCTGCATTGTCTGTAATCAACATTAGTTTATAAGAAAAATAAAACAACAAGGATATAACCGTTACTTCCTTTCACAGCACAACTGAGTGTGGCATAATATCCATCGACAAACTCAAAAAGAAGAAGAAAAGACATACATTTCACAGTGACAGATCACATATATCGTGTAGAAACTTTTATGAAGATACACACAGTATAACGTGACACATGATGTTAGTGTATAACAAAAATGAATAAATAAAAATATATTTATAGCGGCAGTTCTGCATGTAAGGTTCTGCAGTTGTAACAGGGAAGGTTGTCAGTTCAAATAGCAGCAAGGTCCTTAACCCTCCACTGCTCAAGCGCTGTATTTGGAATGTATTTCGGATTAAAAACAATTTGCTCTGTGTAATGTAAATAGTGTCGTACTGGCAACTTCTGATAGCGCACATATTCAGCAGATTGACAGATGGTCATCCTGGGATTTCCTGTAACTAGAATCAGATCACCGACATTAGACTCTGCGATCCTTTGACATCCCATAATTGCATCTCACAATATAGAAAACCTCCCAATCTGTAACACATCGTACCCCCTGGCCATTCGCCTTCTAAAGCTGAAAAATAACCTCATAACAGTGGCGGTGTTTTCCAAAATGCATTATGCGAATACATTAATCCCTACAATGTCATTCACTCGCTCGCTAATAAAAACGCAGAGTCGGTCGAAACCGCTTTAAACGTTAGCGAAAGAGACTTGACTCGCGAGTTCGTATGTAGATAAATTATCCAGCTAACGATATAGGCTGAACGAGAAGTATAAAGAAGTAGCACTTGGTTGATTGCATTTAAGAGTACAAGACCAGAGAATTCGCTGCCTTAAAATAGTACTGTATAGACTTGAATGCAAGTGGCAATTTCAGCATTTCCTGAATAACTGCAAGCTCGGTAACATGAGCAGCTGCATCGCAGGCAGCTAAAAGCATCATAAAAATACAACAAAAATAAATAACCGATGAAACAGGTTCACATGCGTGTAAAATACAACGCTACGATGAAAAATTCTGCATGTCAGGATCTTTCGATATGTACCCCGATCAGTCACGAATAAATAACAACATATAAACATGAACAGGAAATGAGGAGCAGCAGTACATGCAAATATTCTGGTCCTATAAAACATTAAGGCACCAGAGGTATCAAAAAACATTTCTGGACTTCGCGGTTTTGACTTTTGAGTGTTCCGAAGGCATTCATAGTGAGTGCATAAATCATAGTGGGAGGAAGAGGGATCGAACTCGATCACATCTCAGGCTTGAGCGCTGGTCATCTTCTGCAGCAGAGGGATCTGTCGAAGGGGAAGATGATCAAATTAGCACTGATCTTTTGGTTCGGCATTATCACTAGTCATGAGATTCTGTGTAGATAACAGGAGAAGTGTGCATCAAAATGTTGAGACAATTTTTAAGCACATTTCTGAAAGTTCAGTAAAACAAGTTGAGTAATTCAATCAACTACTACAAATACTGTGAAGAAGATAGAAAGGATTTGACTATATAATAATATAATATAATATAAATATAATAGCGCACCTATTATGGGTTTGAAACGTGCCTAATTTTGTTTGAAAGGTCTCATACAATAGATTTACATGCATCCAAGTTCAAAACACACTTTAATGTGCTCATAATTTAAACTGCAGCATTACCTTTCCCCCAGTGATTCAAACGACTCGTTAAATGATTCGTTCTAAAGGATTCATTCTAAACTCCTTCTTTCAGAGAGCATACTCTGCTCTGATTGGTCAGACGTCCCAGTCTGTTGTGATTGGTCTACCGCTGTCAGTGTGTTTCAAAAAGGAAACGACCACTACTGTAAACTCCGTCTGTTCGCGAGCAGCCAATGAAGACCAGAGGCGGGGCTTTTTGTTACAAACCTACGTAGGTTAGTACAGGAAGTAAGTCTGGAATCACTAACGACTCGTTTCAGTTGTTCAGAATCGATTCCTTCTTTTGGGAGTCAATAACTGTTTTTTGTTCACTTTGATTTTTGAAACTTTGCAGACTTTTTACATTCAAAAACAGCTCTACATGATAACACACTACATGAAAGGTAATATTTGAAAAACCATAATAGGTGCACTTTAAAGAAATCAGAAACAGAGCCACCCAAGTCTGAGCCTCATAACCATGCCTTAAGTGTTTGCTTGTTTGTTTATATTTTATCATTGAAATCAGGCCTATATATTTTTAAATATAGTAATTTATTGTGCATATTTTGATGTCATAAGTTGATGCCCAGTAATATAACAGTGTTATTAACATTAACGTAATGGTAATCAGACGTGTCAAAGTTTGATGTCATAACAGATTACGCTTATCCTACACAGGGTCTCAGGGAGCCTGGAGCCTATCCCAGGAAACTCGGGGTACAAGGCAGGGGACACCCTGGAGGGGGTGCCAACCCAACGCAGGGCACAATCTCACACTCACTGAACCCTTTGATTTGGAAACACCAATCAGCTTACCAACCCCAGGGGTGTGAGGCAAACATGCTAATCACTAAACCACCGTGCTCCCCCATCCTTTATAACAATATCCTAGCCTATTTGTAAATCCATGTGTGACTGCTTACATCACGGTTATCAAGGTAGCCCGTTTCACACTGATCGCACTGGTTTCTTTCTTTTTTCCTGCCCTGCTCTCCTCATCCCCTAAACATATTGATGCTGTTCCTGAATATAAAACAGTATTTACATGCTTCCTTGGCCTTTGTAAATTCAGAAGTTCACAGTCGGTTCAGATCATCCCCGTAACCACGAGAACGCTCACGATTGGTGGAAATGCTCCGAGTACAGAGCAGAAACAAAGAAACAAGAGGTACATGGCTGACTGTTTCATTATATTTATAGCATAGTGTTTTTCTTTTATGCTCCAATCTATAAACTGTTTTCTTTTCTTATGTGTGAGCACTTTATGGCCGCCTTCTCTAATTAAATTTGTCAACTACCAATCACTAGATTCATAATTCTAAATGTTTAGTGAGCTGCTGTTAATCTTCAAATTTGTAGAAAAAGTTAGTAAAATGTCAATATTATTTTGAATAATATTAGCTTCTTTCACGAACGGTCTAAAAATGACGTTATCTGCGTTCTTTCTCCAAATGAGATAGATTATCAGCATCTATCAAGGATTAGCACAGATTAGTCATCATGATTATATCGTTCTATCACTCAGTCCTACTAACTATAGAACAGATTGTCGTTATTGTGTCAAAAATGCACTCTATGTCCATAAGTATTGTGGACACCCAACCATTACTTCCATATGTGCTTGCTGAACATCTCATTCCAGATTTAGTTCCCCTTTGCTGTTATAATATAAGCATTCTTCTAGGAAGACTTTCGACTAGATTTTGAAGCGTGGCTGTGGGGATTTGCCCATTCAGCCTCGAGAGCATTAGTGAGGTCAGGCACTGATGAGGAGGCCTGGGGTGCAATCAGAATTTCAATTTATCCCAAACGTGTTCAGTGGTGTTGAGGTCAGGGCTCTGTGCAGGACACTCGAGTTCTTCCACTCCAACCTTGGCAAACTATATCTTCATGGATCTTGCTTTGTGCACAGGGTAGGCTTGCTGCAATAGTGTTCCCGGTGTTACATAGTGTTCGGCTACATACCGATTACATCCCTTGCCCAGCGCAACACCGCCCACACTGTCGTTTTACCTTTTCTTGGAAAAAAAAATCATTTAGTTCAGTTACAGAACGGACGCTACATTTAAAAACTGAACGCGTCTGCTCGATTCAGCATGAGTCGAGTCGCAGCACAGACCAGCAGGAGTCGGATTTCATTTAGCACGTAAGGAGACTGAGGTGAGCTGACTGACAACACGATGGTGGGAGACTTGGTTTAAAAAGTTCTATGTTTTGATATAAGCGAGTTTGTCATTGTACTGTTTTTGTTGTGTTTCTCATTAAGAATAATAACGAACCCACCATCCAAGCAATTGCTGCCCCAGAAGTGCCGCTAATTTGAAAGCGAAAGTAAAATTGAAGGGAAACTGTAAGGCAACAGCAAACAAAGGCATCCCATACATCTCTTCTGCTTCGAAGCTTGAGGCAACAGTTTGGCGAAGAACCACATATGGATGTAATGGTCAGGTGTCCACACACTTTTGGCCAGGTTTATCAGGTTAAAGTGTCATATGTCTGCCAAAGCTTTAAAAGGGGGGGGGGGGGGGGTTTGCTTATCTAGAGTTCCAGTCATCTGAAGATGTAAAAGCTTGAGAAACTAAAAAGCAACTACATACAGTGAATATATATGACATCATAACATTGTGTCACATAGTTACAAAATGTCTTAATCCATATGATTAGAGCACACTTGACAATCGGTTTTGACATCAATCATTTTGACAAGTGCTGATAATAGTAACAGAACATTAACTTCAATAATACAATTTATGACAGCACGTCAGGTATGACGTGTATGACATGCTTGCATACGTTATGACTCAGGATAAAATGTTACTGGATGTGGACCTGGATCAGTGGAATTTGTCAAGTCCTGCAAAACCATTAGCTTTTCTTCCCCAGCTGGTTAACTAATCTGATATAGATCTTATGGCGGCTGTGGCTCTGGTGGTAGAGCGGGTTCTCCTGTAGGGTTGACGGTTAGTTTCCCGGCCCACATGACTGAACCCCAAGTTGCTCCCCATGGCAAGCTAATGCCTTGCATGGCAGCTCTGCTACCACTGGTGTGTTAGTGTGTGTGTGTGAATGGGTGAATGAGAACTAGTGTAAAGCGTTTTGGAACTGCTAAGGTTAAAAAAAAAAGCGCTATAAGTGCAGAAAATTTACCATTCTTAATACACGAGTATGCAGTTGCTGACATGGCCGCCTGCTGTGTCATCACTTAAAACCTAATTCCATCCATTCTCACCTTGGACAGATCCACTCCTGTAAGAGCATTCACGGTCACAGGCAGCTCAGCCAATAGCCGACTCACTTCCCCCGTCACTTTGTTGCCTTCTCCGCTTAGAATCACGATCTCACTGGTTTTGGCCAGAGGTGCAGCCACTTTGCCAGCAATCTGCAAATACACACACACACCCCCTCAGAGATCAGCAACATTATCACCAAAATCAGAATATGAAGGAGATCAGGCATTCACCTCATTCTAAACGTTTACTACTAGTTAACTAGTAAAGTCAGCTGGACTCATGTCTGATCAATTTCATCCTAATCAGAGGTTTGAGTGTTGGAATTGGGCTTTAATTCCATGTTCAACACTCAAACCTATGATTTTGTGGATCAGATAAGTAGGATGAAATTGATCAGACATGAGTCCAGTTGACTTTACTAGTTAACTAGTAGTAAACAGATCCTTCACCTTCGGCAGTGCCTCTAAGACCAGGGCGGTCTGGGCTGCGTCTCCATACTGCTGGTAGGCTTCTGCCTTCAGCCTCATTTTCTCTGCCTCGGCTTTGCCAACCGCCTCGATAGATTTGGCCTCCGCCTCGCCGATCTTCCGGATCTTCTCCGCCTCGGCACTTGCGAGCAACACCTTCTTAATCCTTTTGCGCAAAAGAAATGCTTCGGTCATTGCGAACGTCACCAATTCGATTAGAAGGAGGACAAACACAACGAACGGGATTTGCATTGCAGCAAGCTGGCAAGAAACAAGTGAGGCATCGGTTTAAAAGTGAACTCACTTCTGGCCCTCAGCCAGCTGCTGCATCTTGAAGGCCTCAGCCTCGGCAGGACGTTTGACTGTAGCGATCAGCTCCTTCTCTGTCCTGTCGATCTCTTTCTCCTCGATGGTAATCTGCTTCTTCCGCTGCACCACCTCAATCTCGATCTCCTCCAGACGGATCTTCTGCTCCTCCTTGGCTGCCTGGAGCTCGTACGCCAGCTGAGACTCTGCTTTCTGCTCAGTGAAAAACAAGCAAACAAACAAAAAAGGTGGATATTGTGGTCAATGTACATTTGAGCTACCTGAGCTCACATTTCTCCACAGTGTAATTAAACTTCTTATAAAAACAGTACTATTCAATTCTCAATTCTGATTGGTCCGAAGGCGTTGATTAATTGCTTTATAATAGCAGCTGTGACAGTAGTGCTGGCTGCAAAGCAAATCACAGGATTAACTTAATGCGCTCTTTCTGATATGATTTCTTTTCTATAGTAACAGCTTACACAGGGATTTGTATGGCGGACACTCCATTTTAACAAATTTTAAAAAGTGTCTTTACGTTTATTCCTGGAAGACATGAGTCAAGCTCATGTCAGCTTTCAGCATTTTATAACTGTCCTTTAAACAGTTCTTACAGATATGGAAAAGTCTTCAGGACAGAGCGCTCGGCACGTTCTGTCTCATTAGGGAACATAGAGTTTATAGCTGCTCTCCCAAAAATGACAGCAGGAATGAACTTGTTTCGCGGACATTTAATTAGCATGTGAACTAGAGGTCGATCGTTTTTGCAGATTAATCGGCACTGATAACCGATTGCTGGAACGATCGGTCATCTGCAAAAATCCACACACAGTTTTTCCCGGGTGTGTCTGTCGCAAGAGCGACTGAGAAGAGTCCGCTGGCATTATACAGCACGAGAGCGGCCTCTAGAGGCGAAATAAAATCTATCACTGACAAATACATTTTTGTTGTGTTATTTGAAGTGCTGTTTTAATTCATTTTGGATGTCTCTATTTTTGTTATTTGGAGTGTTGCTTTTTGGTTCAGTTTGGATGTACATCTTTTATTTACTTTAATATTTATTGATAGTTAATATATATTACAGTTATTTCATTTTAAAGAAAGGACAGTCTGTACTGTTTATTTTTGTAATAAAATTCATCAGTATTTTACTGTTATTTTATTTTTTTAAAAAATTAAACTATTATTTGATTTTTGTAATAAAATTCTGCAGTATTTTACTTTGAGTGTTGCTATTAAATAAAAAAAAAGTTTTTAAAAAAATTAGTTGATTAATCAGTTATCGGCATGTAATGCCCAACTTAGTTCTCGGTTAAAATTTTAAAAAATAAATAAATAAAATAAATAAATCGGTCAACCTTTAATGTTAACATAATATATCAGATTAAATTTAAAAAATAATTTTTAAAAAATTATAATTGCAAATATAAGGAGTATAAGGGGAATCAAATATAGAAAAATAATCTTCACTATCTTCAGATTTTATTTCTTACTAAATTCATGCACACAGTCTGAGCCTCAGCACATCACAGTCACGAATCTGAATAACACCAGGACAATATTTTTCTTAAATAATAAAAGAAATTGATTTTACTCATCATTTCCTATTGTGTAACACTCATGCGTTCACACTATGAAACTTCAGTTTAACTGCCTCTTAGACTGCACTGTATTTTACATGACATGCTATTTGCTGTTGCATGTATGTCAGATGTTCTTATGCAAACTCCTCTTATTGTGTATAAACAGTTTCTGAGGATTTAACCTGACCTTGGTGTTCACTTCCTGGTTAAATGCCGCTTTTTGCAGCTCCAGCTCCCTCTTGGAGTCGGCCATTTTGGTGTCGGCTAAGAACTTCACGTCCATCATTTCTCTCTTGCACTCAGCTTCCTGGGCAGGGCAAACGGAAGAGTATGTTTGAAATGACGGAAGCCGTGATTGAACAGCTCCGTGCTGGAACTATTTCAGCTAAAAGCGCTCTTACTCTAATTCCGGCGTCTCTTTCTGCTTCAGCTACACCGATGTGCGCGTCCCTCTGCACGGCAGCCGTCTGCGTTTTCCCCAGCGAGCTCAGGTAGTCCAGCTTATCGTACACGTCCTGCAGGAAAACACCAGTGCTTACGGTCGGCTTCATATTTTTCAGGAGAGATTTTTACGATTTTCTAACGATAAATTTATTTCAACCAATAATTCTGGACCTGCATCTTTATTACTAAGGCTTCACTGGTTTCTACTTAGAAATTTTGATCTTCATTATCGCGGTAGGATCTAGAAGCCTGTTTGTGTTCATTCTCCACATGAGCACATCAGATGAAGTGATGAAATTAGCATAAAAAAGAAGATCTTGAGCACAACACAAATACAAACATAGGGATGAAAGAATGAAAGGAATTATTTTGGATACGGTGATGTTTGATGCGAGTATGCAGGCCAGATCTTCATTGCCGCTTCAGTACTCACTTTGATGGTAAAGCTCAGGATCTCGATGCCCATTCGGCCCACATCAGGTGCCGCAACCTCACGCACCAGCTGGGCAAATTTGTCCCTGTCCTGGTAGATTTGTTCAACTGTTAAAGTGCCTGTGAATTATTTAAAAAACAAGCAACAGAACATTTTCAAAGCTTCAAAATAGAACAACAAAATCAGAAAATATAACCGGATATTTGTGGTAAATGTTTCACCTAAAATTGAGCGTAAATGCCCTTCCAGGGTTTGCAAGACCACAGCCTTGATTTCCATAACGGACTTCCCCAAAAACTGCTCACAAGCAATAGCCAGCAAGTCGCGGTCAGTCATAACCTTCACCTAATCGATATCGGAGTACATGGATGTGGAATATTTATTCATCTATATGCACGATAAATATTCTTGTGTTCAGTTCATGTTATATAACTAGCGATGATGTGAATATAATACACTGCCATCTAGAGGTATAACAAACAAAACAAAAAAAACCTCTGGTCATGATTTGATTCGATTCACAATACCGGCTTCACGATTCAATTAGATTCTTAGAATATTTTTGAACAAACATTTTGGTGCAGAAAAATGACGACTCATTTGTGCGTATTCATCAATGCAAAACAACGTGCATTTTAGATTGTATAAAACGAAATAAAAAAAATCACAAATTGCTTTTTAAAAAGTTTTAAACACTGAAGCAAAATGTACTACAGGTATCTTAAAAATAAACAAAGTGATAAATTCTCTGAATAAACAAAGGATTCTGACCCGGGGAAAATGATCGACTGAAACGTAACGAGCTCCGTAGCAGCGTCACTCTGAGGCATTATTTTAAACAGAGCATGTGTTCCGTAGCTCTGTACTCAGCCTCGTTCTCGGGCACTGTAGATGGCAGCGGCACAAGGTGACGTTTGCGTTCAATACTTTTTGGCACAAACTGAATTCAATTATATACACACGATGTGAATCGCAAATTCCCACAGTGCACATGGTCACATTTTCACATGGCATCATTACACCCCTAATGCCATCATGTCTTTGTATACCTGAGCCACTCCGGTGACTGTAATGGCCACGCCTTCTGCCGTCTCCACACTTTCACACTTGGGTTGTAAAGTCATAATCTCAAGTGTAAGTCTGTGGGAGGAAAAAAAAACCCCATCAGTGTTGTATAAGGCCATTTGGTAGTTAATGCGCGTTACTATGGCGTCCTGTGGATGATGTGAAAAATAAGTATAATAAGAGCTGTTAAGCTCGTCAAACGGTGTTGACCACCTGGACTTTATGATGTTTTATTACAGCTTTTTACCACAGCGCATGATGATCGATATTCTAGAACAGCAGCTCTGACGGCACGATCGGCCACAAAGCAAAACACAGGTCGATGTTAAATGTGCTTATTCTATTATGTTATTGTTTCTATAGCAACAAGTAACTCACATGGATTTGTATGGCAGACTCTCTACGTACTGTAATCCAAGTCTAACAGAAAACAGATTTTATTTAACAAAGATGGTGAGGCTTTCTGTAAGGAGAGGTTTATTTAGCATTTTTGGAAGGAGTCTCCAGTGTCAGCGCTTTGTAACAGTCAGAGGTAAAGCTGCTCCGTTTACTGTTTCCATTACGAGAGAGTCTTAAGGAGGGAGGATGCGGTGTTTTGCGGTTTCTCTGATTTTCTTATTACCTTAGAGAGAAAGGGAGGAAAAGACTGTTTATATCTGCTATAAAATAAGTGAGATAACAGAGAAACTAACACGTTTTATGAAATGTTACACAACATTTAATATAGCTACAGTGGTGCATGAAAGTGTGTGCACCCTGTAGAATTATCTCTCTCTAAATATATATATATATATATGTATGTATAAATATGATCTAAAACATCATCAGATTTTCACACAGGTCCAAAAGGTAGTCAGGGAGAACCCAATTAAACAAATGAGACAAAAATATTATATTTGGTCATTTATTTACTAAGTAAAATGATCTGATATTACATATCTATGAGTGGCAAAAGTATGTGAACCTCTAGGACAGTTAATTTGAAGGTGAAATTAGAGTCAGGTGATTTCAGTCAATGGGAAAAGCGCCCTGTTTTATTTAAAGAACAGGGATCTATCAGAGTCTGATCTTCACAACACATGTGTGTGGAAGTGTATCACAGCACAAACAAAGGAGATTTCTGAGGACCAGAACAATAAAGAGTTGTTGATGCTCATCAGGCTGGAAAATGTTACAAAACCATCTCTAAAGAGTTTGGATTCCACCAATCCATAGTCAAGACCATCGTTACCCTCCCTGGGAGTGGTCGACCAATAAAGATCACGCCAAGAGCAACCAAGGGTAACTTCTAAGCAACTAAAGGCCTCTCGCAGATTGGCTAATGTTAAATGTTCATGAGTCCACCATCAGGAGAACACTGAACAATAATGGTATGCGTGGCAGGGTTGCAAGGAGAAAACCACTGCTCTCCAAAAAGAACATTGCTACCCTTCTGCAGTTTGCTCAAGATCACATGGACCAGCCAGAAGGCTAATGGAAAAATGTTTTGTGGACGGATGAGACCAAAATAAAATTTTGGTTTAAATGAGAAGGGTTATGTTTGAAGAAAAGAGAAAGTGGGTCATGCAGCAAGACAACGACCCTAAGCACACAAGTCGTTCTACAAAAGAATGGTTAAAGAAGAATAAGTTAATGTTTCGAAATGACCAAGTCAAAGTCCCGGCCATAATCCAATAGAAATTTCGTGGAAGGACCTGACGCAAGCAATTCATGTGAGGAAACCCACCAACATCCCAGAGTTGAAGCTGTTCTGTACTGAGGAACGGGATAAAATTCCTCCAAGCCGATGTGCAGGACTGATCAACAGTTACCGGAAACGTTTAGTTGCAGTTATTGCTGCACAAGGGGGTCACACCAGACATTGAAAGCAAAAATTCACATACTTTTGCCACTCACAGATATGTAATATTGGATCATTTTCCTCAAAAATAAATGACCAAGTATAATATTTTTGTTTCATTGGTTTATTGGGTTCTCTTTATCTACTTATAGGACTTTGTGTGAAAATCCAGTGATGTTTTATGTCATATTTATCCAGAGGTATAGAAATTTCTCAAGGGTTCACAAACTTTCAAGCAGCAACTGATGAAACATCAGACTAGGCAATTATTAAAAATTGCAATCGTTGGCAAATTGCTGTGGTATAAGGGGAACAAAACACTTCAGGACATGTTTTTACTGAAAAAATAATCATACCGTTAACTTTGATTGTAACAGTAACTATGCATCATATACAGTCCTCTCCGAAAGTATTGGAACGGCAAGGCCAATTCTATTGTTTCTGCTATACATTGATGACATTTAGGTTCAAAATTATAATATGAGACGGCAGATGAGAATTTCAGCTTTCATTTCCTCATATTTACATCTAGATGTGTTAAACAACTTAGAACATGGTAACTTTTATTTGAACCCACCCATTTTTTCAAGTGATCAAAAATATTGGAACATGTGAAGGATAGGTGTTTCTTGCTGCCCAGGTGTGTCCTGTTAAATTGATTGTTTAAAGAATGAATAGCTCTGAATGTCTACTCTTGTTTTGAGTCCTAGGTTTCAACTGTGAAGACTGCATTTGTAGTTAAAAAGGATAAGCCAACATGTAGACCAGAGAACTGTCAATGGGAGAAAAGCAAGCCATTTTGAAGCTGAGTAAGACGGAATTACATGTTGGAATGTCCTGAAAAAGAAAGAAACCACTGGTGGACTGAGCAACAGCTGATGACCCAAACCGAAAAACAACAGTCAGTGTCATCACCAACAACCTGCATAGAGCAAGGCTTAAGGGATCACCATCCACCATTTGAAGAAGACTTCAAGAACAGAAATATAGAGGCCATACCTCAAGCAGTAAGCATTGGAAGGACAGATTGGAATTCACAAAGAAATACAGAGATGAGCCACAAAAGTTCTGGAACCAAGATGAACCTCTACCAAAGTGATGGAAAGGCCAAAGCGTGAAGAAAGAAAGGATCTGCTCATGATCCAAAACATACGAGTTAATCTGTGAAACATGGTGGAGGTAGCGTCATGGCAGCAGCAGAATCAATTCAGAAGTTTACAGGAACATTTTTTTCTGCGAATTTACAGAGAAATGCATTCAAATAAAATTTTGCTTGCCTTAAAAATTGGGCGGTCTGATACAAAAGGTTATGTTTTATGTTTAACACATCTAGATGCAAGTACCAGGAAATAAAAACCGAAACCCTAAACTCTCATATCTATCTTTTGATCTCAAACCCAAATCTCTTTGATGTATACCACAAACAAATGAATCGGTCTTGCTGTTCCAATAGTTTTGGAGGGGGCTGTATAATTGCCACAGAAAATGATACATAAATAAGGGAAGTTAAATCTTTGTGGAACTTGGCTCTCAGTTCCTAATGGGACTCTAAACGAGCGCTTTATTAAAAACTTAAAACTATAGATGATGGATCCAGACAGCTCTAGTATTGACGGTGAAACATAAACATGTGATGTGCTAGAAGCGTCTAATTACAAAAACTTTGCCCTTTTCTGATTAGATTTGATCAAGACTGTTCCAATAAAAGAAATTCATTTGTAAAATGTCTCATTAAACATTTTATAATAAACATTTCTCAATTCACTTATACTTGGTTAGATATTCTCCATGGTTAGATATTCAATTTTGGCATTTAAAGTGTTTAAAATGAGGTC
Organism: Ictalurus furcatus; assembly: GCF_023375685.1. Classification (NCBI taxonomy): domain Eukaryota; kingdom Metazoa; phylum Chordata; class Actinopteri; order Siluriformes; family Ictaluridae; genus Ictalurus; species Ictalurus furcatus. The sequence continues at coordinate 6,526,590 of NC_071271.1, read as the reverse complement.
ACTTATACAGAACTGCTAAAACATATTAGACACCATTATTATCTAAAAATACATTTAACTTGACAAGAAGTATACATTTAATTTTGGCAATAAATATAATAAAATCTTATTAAGTTAGACTTTTAAAATGGTAGATGTACATAACTGGATGTTGACACCTACTACAAAATTTTACGGGTGGTGGCCGACGTGTCTAGGAGTTTTTAATCTGGTCCACCCCTCTGTGATGCTCAAGCTCTCAGACCACTCATCTCATAACACTCAGACATAGTGGCACCACATTCCAGATGACGATTTCCAATAAACACATATCAGTGTAGATGAGATATGGAGTATAGATGTATTTTTATTTGATCACACACCCATGTTCTGCATGAATCCCCTGAGAAACAGAAAAATATGAACTTTCTAGTAACCATGTAAGAAACCATCCACCGATCTGATATTAATAGTTATACCAGAGCACAGCCAGATTATTGAGTCTGATTGGTCAGAAGGTGTGCATTATATAAGGGATAATCCAAAGCTAGGTGTGCCTTCTCGTGCATGTTCCACAACATTAAGCCTAATGACAAACCATTAAAATGAACAATGGGTAATTCAATAATAAATTAAACAGGGTAACTGTGATATAAGCGGAAGAGAGAGAGAAAGTATTTTATTGATCCCCAAGGGGAAATTTGTGTCAACACAGCCACAATACAAGAGTAACACAAAGGAGTAAAACGCACAATAAACTCCAGAAATAAGGAATAAACAAGAATAACTCTCCAGGCCGTGCTGTTCTATGAAAATAATGCACTTCAGGGTCACATCCTTACTTAACAGATACATACGTTATTACCGAGTGTGTTTATTTGTGACTCGTTACACACCAAAGTAATTAAGACAACTAAATCATACTAGATGATTAGATGAGAGACTCACGTTTGTGCGTCTGAAAGGAACCACCATGCCCAAGCCCATCCACCCACGACATAGGTCTTCTGGTCCGACCCACAACAGCCACCTAGAAAACAACAACAGCCAGAACCTTCACTCAGATTTGCTAAAAGGGAAAAGTCTGTGGAATAACCTCCTTATAAAGTCTCAATTATTTACCATATATGCATTTAGTACTTTTGAAATCCCCCCATATGACTCACTCTTATGTTTAATGGCTGGTTTTATTTCAGGTCTCACGTTCTACATTTAATTTCCTTGTATATTTTGGGACAGAATTCTGATTTAACGTACATTTTACATGCAATACTAAACTGAAATGTTCTACTATTTTACCACCTACAACTTCTGATATTGTGAAACTGTTACGGTTTGCCAAAGTTACTAATGAACTACAGTCTGGAAGTATAGGAACGGGAAGGCCAGTTCTACTGTTTCTGCTATACACTGAAGATGAATATAAGACGACAGATCAGAAATTCAGCTTATTTCCTCATATTTACATCTAGACGTGTTAAACAACGTAAAACACGGCACCTTTGTTGGCAGACCATCCGATTTTTAGGTGAGCAAAATTATAGGATGGTCTTAAAGTAAATTACACTTAATATTTGGTAGCATATCCTTTGCTTGCAATAACTGCATCAAGCTGGTGACACAATAACATTACCAAACTGCTGTATTTTTTTTTTTTGTGATGCTTGTCCAGGCTTTTACTGCAGCTTCTTTCAGTTGTCATTTGTTTCAGGGAATTTCTTCCTTCAGTCTCCTCTTAAGGAGGTGAAATGCTGCTCAAAAGGGTTAAGGTCTGGTGATTGATTTGGCCAGTCTAAAACCTTCCACTTCTTCCCCCCGTTCTTTGTTGTGTAGGTGGTGGGTTTTGGGTCATTATCTTGCTGCATGATGAACTTCCTCCTGATTAGATTAGATACATTTCTCTGTAAACTGGCAGACAGATTGTTCCTGTAAACTTCTGAATTCATTATGCTGCTACGTTCATGATTTACATCATCAATAAAGATTAGTGATCCTGTTCCAGAAGCAGCTATGTGAACCCAAGCCATGACGCTACCTCCACCATGTTTCACAGATGAGCTTGTATGTTTTGGATCATGAGCAGAGCCTTTCTTTCTCCACATTTTGGCCTTTCCATCACTTTGGTAGAGGTTAGTGTAGGGCAGTGGTGTCTCAACGGTTAAGGCTCTGGGTTACTGATCAGAAGGTCTGGGATTCAGGCCCCAGCACCACCAAGCTGCCACTGTTGGGCCCTTGAGTAAGGCCCTTAACCCTCTGTGCTCTGCTATCATGGCTGATCCCAACCTCCTAACATTCTAGGATATGCGAAGAAAAGAATTTCACTGTGCTGTAATGTATATGTGACTAATAAAGGCTTCTTCTTCTTATCTTGGTTCCAGAACTTTTGTGGCTCATCTCTGTATTTGTTTGTGAATTCCAATCTGTCCTTCTGATGCTTACTGCTTGTGGTATGGCCTCTATATTTCTACTCTTGAAATCGTCTTCAAACGGTGGATTGTGATCCCTTCACCCCTGCCCTGTGGAAGTTGTTGGTGATGTCACGGACTGTTGTTTTTGGGTTTTTCTTCAGAACTCTCACAATGTTTCTGTTGTTTTCCTTGTCCGACCCATTCGGTGTCTGTTCCTCATTACACCAGTTGTTTCTTTGTTTTTCCAGAACATTCCAAATGGTTGTATTGGCCATGCCCAATACTTGTCCATTGCCTCTGATCAGTTTTCCCTCTTTTCTCCACTTCAAAATGACTTACTTTTCTTCCAAAAACAGCTCTCTGCTCTTCATGTTCATTTAACCTTTTTAACAACAAATGCAGTCTTCACAGGCAAAACCCAGAGCTCAAATCAAGAGTACACACTCAGAGCTGTTACTTCTTTAACCCTCCTATCATGTTATGATCTGTTGTCTCATATTCATCGTCTGATCTTCAACACAAATGTCTTCAGTGTATCGTGAGAACAACAGAATTGGCCTGGCTGGTCCAGTACTTTCAGATGGGACTAATTTGACTCGCTAGAAGATCATTTTGTACTGATAAAATTCCAGATGGCCAACAGAACAGTAAAAAATATATATACATTTAAAAAATAATAATAATTTAAAACTCTTTTAGTAAGTAATTCTAATTAAAAATATAATTGCAACTGATGCTCCTTAACTGCCATGCTGTAATACTCTCAGTGGACTATATTCCCCTGCAGTACATGTCAGTGTTATTTATAGAAATCCATGCAGATTATTACTAGATTATTACTAGATGTTTAACTTGTTTTGATTCAGAAACACACAGAGAGGTTGAACAGCTAGCAACAGCTCAGCTTCAAGCTAAAAACAAACAAATAAACATCCCATTACAAACACACGCCTTTTATTTATAAAGACATGTATAAAATATATATTGATTCATACCTTATATTCCGGGAGGGTTTTTAAGTAGCTAGCTAAATGGAGAGTTTAGAGACTGTTAGCTTAGCTCGCTAGTTTACAGCAGAAATGAAACGGCTAATATTGCTAATATTGCTTAGCTAACATACCTGATACAACGAGGGCTTCATTCGGTCCTACAGTCAAGCAGCTGCCCATAATCGCACGCGGTAGAGCAAGAAACACTGCAGATAAATCAGGAGACAGCTCGGGATTGTGTAATGATGTTTATTTATTTATTTATTTTTAATCTGCGCGACAGCAGTTTACTGGAAGAAGACCTTCCAAGCGCACGCGCCCCGCCCTGATGCGGAAATGTTTACATTCACAGATTAAATCATAAACACGCCTGACCACGCCCATTGTCACTGACTCCGCCCAGTGACGACTGGTCCCGCCCATCCCCTTCTGCTAAAATGTAGCTATTCTAAATATTCTTCTTCTTTTTTTTTTACTCTGCTAAACTTTTTTACTTATATAAAAAAAACATTTTTAATAATAATTGTTGTTGATAATGATGATAACGATATTATTCATCTTGATTAGGTATTCTAGTAATCTTCTAGCTTAATCTTCTTAACTGATCCTTAAAATGCCAACCCTACATTCTATCCATCCATCTTCTATACCGCTTTATCCTTTTCAGGGTCACGGGGAACCTGGAGCCTATCCCAGGGAGCATCAGGCACAAGGCGGGGTACACCCTGGACAGGGTGCCAATCCATCACAGGATCACAATCACATACACACTCACACACCCATTCATACCCTACGGACACTTTGGACATGCCAATCAGCCTACCATGCATGTCTTTGGATTGTGGAAGGAAACCGGAGTACCTGGAGGAAACGTGCTAACCACTAAGCCACCGTGCGCCCGTGCCAACCCTACATTAATAGATGTAAATAAATAAATAAATACATACATAAATAATTGTAACCTTTTTTTTAATGTACTCTTACACCTCTACTCTTCAACGGTGGATTGTGATAACGTCACTTCTGCCCTGAGGAGGCTGTTGGTGATGTCACTAACTGTTGTGTTTGGGTTTTTCTTCACAGCTCTCACAACGTTCCTGTCATCAGTTGTTGTTTTCCTTGGCCGACCTGTTCTATGTCTGGTTGTTAGTACACCAGTGGTTTCTTTCTTTTTCAAGACATTACAAATTGTTGTATTGGTTATGCCCAATGTTTGTGCAATGGCTCTGATTGATTTTCCGTCTTTTCTCAGATTCAAAATGGCTTGCTTTTCTCCCATAGACAGCGCTCTGGTCTTCATGTTGGTTTATCCTTTTGAACAACAAATGCAGTCATCACAGGTGAAACCCAGAGTTCAAACCAAGAGTAGACATTCAGAGCTGTTAATTGTTTAAACAATCAATCTAACAGGGCACACCTGGGCAACAAGAAACACCTCTCAGTCACATGTTAAAAAAGAAAAGAAAAAAAAAGGGTGGACTCAAACAAAAGGTGCCATGTTCTAAGTTGTTTAAAACATCTAGATGTATATATCGGGAAATGAAAGCTGAAATTCTGATCTATCATCGGATATTCATCTTTTGATCTCAAACCCAAATGTCTTCAGTGTATAGCAAAAAAAGAGAGAACTGGCCTTGCTGTTCCAATACTTTCAGAGATTGGATTGCAGCGCAATGGTGCAGGGGGTCGAGTTCTCGGGTTACTGTCTGTGTGGAGTTTCTGTACATGTTTTCTCCATGTCTATGTGGGATTCCTCTGCAGTTTTCTCCCACTTCCAAAAAACATGCCAGTAGGTAGATTGGCTGAGATAAATTGCCCCTAAGCGTGAATGAGTTTATGAATTTGTGTGCATGGTGTCCCATCCAGTGTGAATTCCCCCCTCATGCCTAGTGTTCCCGGGATAGGCTCCAGATCCACCATAACCACGTCAAGGATAAAGCAGTTACTGAAAGTGAGTGAGTGAGTGAGTGAGTGAACCATACATGTGTATAAATAACAAAAGAGAAAGTTAGGGATAAATCCTTGGGATTCTCATGTTAGCATTTTCTATATATACATGAGTGTAATATACTCACTGAACAGATTCTGCTTTAACCTTTTCCTTATACCCAATATCATTTACCATCCTAAAAAATAGCACTGATATGTACACATGATCAAAGCTCGTGTGGACTAGGTTCTCAAAATGAGACCTGACAGATATAGCAAGTGGTCAGTGGTTTTAATATATTTTTAATGATGTTATAGAGATAGAGATCATCATCAACTATTAGGAAAGCTGTTATAGTTGTTATAAATATAATTTAGTTACATAACCATTTGACTGGTCATTTGAATTAAGCAGATTCAGTACAAAGCTCAATAACTTGAAATTGATATATAGCTGTCATTAAGAAAAGTACTGGTAATAGTATACACACTACAAGTCATGTGGTTGAAAAGTTAAACAATTAAAGGCCCAAATGGCAACTATAAAAATGAATATGATGGAACATAGTTTCCCAGTATGCCTAATAATATATGCTAATTCTCATAAAAGGTTGTTTTTTTTTTCACACTCGAAGGAGTCTGTGTCTCCGGAAAGTTTGAGATCCCCTGCAGTATATGGAGTGTGTATTAGTATCATTGTGATATTAGAAAGGAACAAACTTTTAAGGGATGGTAAGCAATGCAAAAATGAAACGATTCTGCAACCTGAATCCTATACACCTTTATGGAGCTTGGAAGCTTATTTGAATATGACTTATATATATTTGAATTACATATACACTACCGGGGTACACAGCGTCTTAGTGGTTAGCACGTCCGCCTCAGACCTCCAGCGTTGGGGGTTCTATTCCCACCGTGGCCCTGTGTGTGCGGAGTTTGCATGTTCTCTCCCTGTTGCAGGGGTTTCGTCCGGGTACTCCGGTTTCCTTCCACAGTCCAAAGACATGCATGGAAGGCTGATTGGCATGTCCAAAGTGTCAGTACTGTATGAATGGGTGTGTGAATGTGTATGTGATTGTGCCCTGTGATGGATTGGCACCCTGTCTTTGGTGTACCCCACCTTGTGCCCCATGCTCCATGGGATAGGCTCCAGGTTCCCCACGACCCTGTAGGATAAGCTGTATAGAAAATGAATGGATGGTTGCATGTATTTAGGGCTCTAAATTGTTAAAATCTCAATGTTTGAATCATATCTTTAAAGGCAAATCTTTAAAACAATGAAAACATTTTATTAAGTGTATTAAACCGCCTACTTTCAAATATAATTCAACTCTAGAAAATCCATATTCATATTTTGACACTTTATACATATTCATATTCTGGTCAGTTTTCGAGCTCCATGACCGCAGCTTGGACATGTGGAGGATGAGCTCCGACAGAGTGGCAGCGCCTTGTGTCTGAGCTGCTCTCTCTGCACTTCACAGAAGAAGATGCGTGGGAAAACTGTACTGCGCATGCGCGTGGTGCGGCTACAGTCAGCGACTGAACGACGCTCCATTGGGGAACTAAGAGCGCTGGACAAAGACACAAAATGCAGTTTTGAGACTCGAACGTCGCGTATTACGCTGGAGAGTAAGTCTGAGCTTATTCGCAGCTCATTCTGAGTGTTTGAGATATTATTTCACTATAAGACCCGAACAGTAAACCAACACAGGGTAGCACAAAGAAGACTGGGATAGCTGTGAGATCTGAGCGATATTTTTCTCCTACCTGTTTTCTGACTGATCTAGCTTGACGCATCAGGATTGGCTAGTACTGTCATGCCTCCTGCTCTATGATTGGCTGACTGCGTATAAGCTTAAACTGCTAGCCAATCGGAGCGCAGAGGGTGGGGTATTGGCGTAATACGTGTGGGGGAAAATAAGGCTAGCTTTAAAGATGGCCAGGAATTTCTGGCTAACAAAGTCTTAGCGTTGAGCAAAACCAGTTTTTAAGGGTTGACTGGAGACACATCCGGTAGAATAATATGAACTACGCACTAGCAGAGAGTGTTCAGTTACACGTAGTGCTGGGATGTCGAACCCGTCTGCTTGTTGAGCTAATTTTCCTGACCTAGCTCATCCCAAGTTTGCTTTGCTAGCTCGCTCCACAGTTATCCAGTGCTGGCTAGCTTAATGGGCTGAAACAGACCAGCCAGCTAACATTAACTTTCCTAATTAGTTAGCTGTCAGTTTTGTTCCGTGGCCACCCCTTACTCCTACCCCTTACTCCTACTCCCACCCCTACCCTTACTCCTACCTCTACCTCTTGTGGGTTATTTTTGGTCTGTGATAACAATGTAGCCTGTTTTGCTTGACTTTAGCTTAGTCACTGAACTGCCTGTGGATTTCCATGACAAGTTGAACATCTTCTCTTAGAGACACATCTGTGAATAGCTAGCTAGCTTAATTAACCATTAATGGTTAACTATCTTGGTTAACATTTCTCTATCTTGGCAGGCCTTGTCAGTATCCAGCTGTCTTTCTGGTGATGTGTTAACTTTTACAGTCCCATCTTTCCATTTTTAGTACGATATCGATATCAGCTTTGAGAAATACCTGATACTAATCTCTCGGCCACTGAGATGGCTCGGAGGTGAGATGGTGACGTGCTTTAAGACCAGACATGTCCTGTGGTTCTGTCTCGTGTCAGTCAAAACATTCTGGATCAGGGAGAAGGAAAAAACAAAACAAAGAGAGTCAAATCTGATCCACTGAACCAAGTCCAATGTTTCAGGCCCTGAAACATTGGACATACTCAGATACTATCAGACCAGTGGTTTCCTAGTGAAAGAATTCCCAGTAAAGAATTGTTCCGTAATACGTTGGTGTGTGTATATATATCTCACCAAACTCGAAATCTGTTTGAAATTACATTCATACTATTGCGCAGGTTTTCAAATGTCATCTGAAAGCTTCAGGCACTGGTTTAACAGTGCGCAGTGTTTTGACTAGGCCTGCCTTTGCGACTCTAATTGCGTTCTTGAAAGATTCATGGCTGTGGCTTAAAATGGAGGATAAGCTCAGGGTGGAGGAATCAGCTGGAGATCATGAGGCGTGTGTTCCCGCTGCAGCATCTCCTGCCATGCTCGCCGGAGAATGACGCACACTGCAGGGTGTACACTGTGGGCCCTGACACCAGCTGTTTCACAGAACTATTTCTAAAGGTCATGGATAGACGCAGGAGATTTCAATAAATAGCGTGAGTGGTGAGGCAGTCGGAAGGCCTCTTTTTGTTCCTGATCTGGGCCGGGGTTTAGGTAAACCCGAGGCTGAAAGCTGATAACCTGTGGCGACTATCAGAGACCAAATACAGTTTGGCCATCGAACGTGATAAGCTATCAGGTCGTGCCTGTTTGATGCTGTACATGTAGCCATTTTGTCTTGCATCACTCATAGTTTTCCAGGAACTGGTTACCAGGAACGTGTTGTTCCACATATCATACGCACCTTCTGACAAGAGGGACAGTTTGAGTATAAAACAAGTGGATAAACGTGTATTTTTGGGTACTCCATGGCAGTTCCGTTCAAATTCAACAGACTGGAGGTTGGAGTTTCTTATAAGGAATCATTATGTGTGCTTCTATGTACATCACTGGTTTAAAATAAAATGGTACGGTATGAGTTAACATTCATTTTCTGCTTGCGTGTCGTCTTGTAGTGTAATAAGGAGTGTGTGACCGTTGAATTAGTGCCTATGTGACATGCTGGCCTGTCTGCCGGTATCAGCCCCCTGTCTCCAGCTTCTCACCCACACGCAGATGAACACTGGACCTCAGAAATGTAAGTACCTTTTTTTGACTCACTATAATCCGAAGCCCAACAGCACAGTTTCTTCATGGTGCTGGTTTAGTTGCTTGTAGGGATGGGTACAGAAACCTGGTATTAAACTGGACCCGGTGTTAAATTATGAAAGACCGTAGTATCAATAAGCTCTGTTGAAATAGGTTCTACTTTCGGTGCTGGAGAGATTAATAAACTATATTTCCTGTTTATTATTGCTAAATAAACGTTATCTTGCGCGTTTTATCTCACCAACTATTTATAATTTGCGTCAATATTAAGACATTCGTCTGCATTTTGGTTATTCGCAGTCTCGTTCACGGAGGCTGTCTGTCACACGCAACAGTGAGCACGCGCATATAACACGAAAGCTCCCGCTTAATACATACAGTCAGTACGTTCACATGGACAACAGTAATCCGATATTAAGACGATACTCTGATTAAGAAACTAGCATGTAAACAGTGATTATTGTTGACCTTAATCTGTTTAAAGTCATACTCGAAGTAAACACAAATGGAATTAAGACGTGTGGAGTATTCCTGTTTTAGTCGCATTATCGAGGTGTATTACAGACACGTACACACCTTAATCACATTATTAATGTCGTGTGGGAGTTTTCACCGCATTTTGCAATAGGACACGATCACACAAGGCAGTGCTCAACCGTTTGACGGCAAACAAGAGAGCACGGCTGCGTCTCAAACCGCATACTTACTATATATGTAGGAGAAATACATGTATCTCAGCTACTATATAGTAGGTAAGTACGTGGTTTGGGACGCAGCCCACGGCTTCAAGCAGTCGTCTATTTGCACGTATATCATGACAAATAATTAACTGCACTTGAAGCTTTCATAAAATTAAAAATGAAACACCCAAAACTGTATACGGTACCATAACGAAGACGAACTGTATGATGATACGTGAAATTCTGGAGGGAACGTCGGATGGCTTGTCGTGGGGACGTAATGATGTGTGATGTTAATCGATCTATGTTCTGTAACATGTAAAATGGGAACATGAAAGGAATATTCTAAAAGCAACCCATGTAAACACCTTAATCAGAATATTGTCTTATTTAGAGTAAGGCCAATAATTAGATTACTACTGTCCGTGTAAACGTAGTCAGTGACGATGGCGGAGAGAACCAAACGTTCAGAAGTGTGGTTACACTTCACTAGAGTTGATGCAGACGACGCTCGTTGCCACAAGTGCAACAAGATTTTAGCTTGTAAGGGCGTGGACACAAGCGGTCTGTCAACGCATCTTTCAAAATGTGCAGACAGAGAAATGCAACGTTTTCCATTGCCTAGCTCGCTCGTGTCTGTTTGCCCCATCTACGTCACGTATGTATGCTAGCAGCCTTCCCAAATAACAATGACGTATAATCATCGCATAACCGAGGTTTCTCACCGCATCGACACAGCGTTCATCTCCGACACCGATCCGATGTCTTTCTGTGCATTATAGTCATGCTGAATCACCGTCGTTCTCGCCGTTTAAAATAAATGTCAAATTGGTTTGCTTACCTTACGCTGAAATGATGTTGATTTCATTCATGTGAAATGACATTATGCATTCAACGTATTTTTGAAATTATTTTATTTATTTTACATTTCAAAAAATAAAGCAATGTTAATTCTGTTCTCAATTTATCAAAAAAAAAAAAAAACAACAACACAAAGTACCGATAAGAGTAACGTTAAAGTACCGTCTTGATAAGCAGTATCGGTAAGAGTAGTAATACCGTTAAAACCATAACTAGACCCATCCCTAGTTGCTTGTTATACACCTGTTATGAGCTCCATTAGATGACTTGCAGGTCAGCAGGGGTGTAATTCTTTAGTCTCAGGGGGAAAAAATTAAATTATGATTCTTTTGGAAACTACTCAGATTACATCTAGATTTGGTTATATTGGTGAAAATGTGATTGGAGGAATTCTTTAGACAGTAATGGAACATGGAGGAAATCAATCCACAGTTTTACATTTACAGACCCACAATCTATTGCAATTAAATAAAACTTGAAAGCTTACATTTTAGATATGATTTATAATACAAACTTTTCACATAGTTTATTTTTTGGCTTAGGCACATATAATTATTAAATGTTTATTAAAAATAATTCCCTTTTATTATGGTTTATGATATGATATAAAAAAAAATTCTACATGGTTATGGGATGTTTTGATTTTTTTTTTTAACAGAAAAACTAAATATAAAAACAAACTTAAGTCCACAAAATATATATATAAAAAAAGTTGAATGATGTTGGTTTTCCATTAGCTATTCTTCCACCTTGTCCACTTTTCTTAGGGGACACTACACAGAAGATGCGATCTGCACAGTATCCCACGCCAGCAGAGTTGGATGCCTATGCTAAAAAAGTTGCAAACAACCCGCTGACTATAAAAATCTTTCCCAGTAACGTGAAAGTACCTCAGAGGAAGCACCTGCGCCGTACAGTGAACGGTCTGGACACCTCTAGCCAGCGCTACAGCCCCTACCCTACTCAGGTCAGCACCAGGACTGGCCTTTTGGCCGTAGTCAAAGTTCCCGTTAAAAGAATCCTGGAGCATCCTCAAGTCCGCTTCGTCCCTGAGATCGCCATGAACCCACAGAACGGACCCTACGGCACTCCAAGCACTTTAAACCTGCCTCAGACTCTTCCGTGCATGCAGGCTCTCTCCCAGCCACAGCTTTTGGCTCGGAAGAACATGCCCCATTCTCAGAGCTTGCACACTCAGAAGAACCTCTTTCATTCTCAGAGCATGCAAACCCAGAAGAACCATCTGCGTTCTCAGAGCCTGCAACCCCAACAGGCCCTTCCACGCCCCCAGGGCATGCAGGAACAGAAGGCTGTCGTGCCTCACCCTCCCAGTTTACTACAGCAACAAAGCCTGGGCCATCAGCAAGCAGTCCATCCTGGCCTGCCTAGACAACAGACTGTGCAACAACGTGCTCTCAACCATCAACATGTTCTCATGCAGCAGCAATCAGGTCCTCAGAACCTCCATCACCTGCCTGAAATGCCTCAGTCAGCCGGCCTGCAGCACTCCCACAGTTTCCCACACTCTCAAACCCCCGGCCCAGGCCTTCCACCCCCTAGCAATGCCATGTCTGGTGCCAAGCTCTCCGATGCAGACGCCCCACCCAACGTAACTGTGTCTACCTCAACCATCCCTCTGTCCATGGCAGCCAGCTTGCACCAGAAGCAGCCTAGTGACCTGAGCAGCATCGTTCACCAGATCAGTCGCTTCTGCCAGGCACGAGCCAGCGCCAGTGCCACATCGGTGTGCGAAGGCCAGATCGCCAACCCAAGCCCCATCAGCCGTAACCTGTTGATCGATGCCAGCTCTCGCGTGTGTGCTCATAACCCTCTGCCGTCCTGTGCCCTTGCCAGCACCGCTGACAAAGCTGCTATGACGTTGCCCAACATGGCTCCCATGAACATGAGACATGCTTATCACGATATGAAACAGCAGCCGGCTCAGCCCCACTTACCACAGCAGCACCCCTGGAATCAGCAGCTGTCTCACCTCCAGTCTCTCTCAGATGGCGCTCAGCAAGGGAAGAACCCAGCCAGAGATGGTACAGCAGGGCCTGGCTTTCCCAGCAAGAATATGAGCTACGCACAGGAGGTGTGTATGGGCCAGTCATTTAATCTGAAGACCCCTATAGACAAGCCCACGCCTTCACCTCCCGTCACTGCTATGTCCGGAGCGGTGAATTACAGCAACGGGCATTACGTGCAGCCACCGTGGAATGGCATCTTGCCTACACCCAATAGTGACGGCTCAGGGTCTCAAGAGCTGGGCGTCACGTTCCACACAGGCATGTCGGGGGCGTCCATAGAAAACAGGACTCGAGCGGGCAACGCGGGCCAGATGAACCTGATGCCACCCGTGGAGTATGTGGGTGGAGATTATCAGGCCCCATGCTTTCGAGAGCAGAACACGGGCATGATGCTGAAGATGAGCAGGGCTCAAGATTCAAGTAATAGTCGCAGTGTGCACATTCACCACCCAGGGTACAGATGAGTAACGGTCTGCTTAACCGAGTCATCCTTCAGTGTTAGACTCAAGTATAAGAAACACATCTCTGCTCCTCGTTCTTTTGTTTCCAGTCTCACAAGTGATCTACTGTATGTTTTCCCCCAATACGTCATGGCCATCAGTTTACCCAGTTTAACCGTGTGCAAGGTTTCAAATGCTCTTCTTTTTGTGTAGATTACAGTAGATTATGAATCAGTCTATGGGGGCGGGGTACATCTATATAGAAATCTGTGTAAATCCAATATTTATTTGCTGTCACAGCTGTTGAAAACATCTGTTTGGGTGTTTGTTTTTGTTTCTTCTCTTTCTTCACTTTATGTTCTACAGTTTCATCTAGACCTACTCATCGATCAGTGCAGTATATGTCAGAGGTGTGACATGCTGTATTTCTTCCAGTTTATTTTGGTGTCATTTACTTGTTTGTTTGTTTTTATTATTAGAAGTGCTAATACTGATGGGCCACACCCCCAGCTTACTGAAGGAATTATAGAGGTGCCATGTTTCTAAAAATGTGAGACTGTTTTCTTCTGTGCCACGCTCTGGCATTTCTGGCACAGGGATCAGATGTTCCCTTTCAATGTTTACATGTTAATTTGCACTTGTAACTTTGAATCAGTAAAAAGTGCAGATCAACGCGGGGTTATGCACCTACGACGAGACTGTTTCTTGAGGTCGATGTTCATAAATCGGCCTCCGGACTCTGATTGGACTGTTACTGTAAGGCTTTCTCAGTGTGAATATATTTCCTGTCTTGTTGTGTCAGCCAACATGGTTTCCCTCTGTGATCGGTGTTGGCGTTTCACTTTATTGAATATGGCATAAGGTTTAGTTCTAGGTCTTGTCCGTCTGTCATGAAGTAATCACATCCTGGGATCCCTGGAGTTTCTTTTAAACCGGTGCACGTTGTGCATAGTTTAGTCTTTTTTTGTGTGTGTCGATTTTGGAATACTTGAGTTTCTGAGATGTTATGTTAAAACTAGACAGAGTTCACTACAGGACTTTTAAAACTCTTCAGGCTACGTGAACCCGATCAGGATCTGCCTCTCCCTTTCAAAACCCCATCGAAGTATGTGTATGTGTGGAAAGAATGAGGTGATCAGCCTGATGTTTATTTAGTACATGTGCACTCAGGCTAGCCCTTTTGAAACCCTTCCATTTCATGGTCATTTTTCTTGGTCTTGTCCATGGGATTTAAACCTTACTCGAGCATTAACGGATCACTCGCAAATTTTATGGCAATATAAAAGAGGACCACAGGCTAAATGTGATGTGATATGAACACCTGCCTCATTGCTGTACTGCTGTAATTGAAGGCTGTGATAAGCCTTGCGCGACTGTGGCGATGGTGTGGACTGGACTGCATGTTTGCTCCATCAGTAACCCCATTCTTCTTCTTCTTCTTTCTTTATTTATTTTTGGTCAGCAACTAATGATCTGTAAATGTAACCAAGTTTTGGTATTTGTTGCTGATACTGGAGAGGTCTCAACTCAGGTACCATTTGAGTTTTAACCTGACGAGTACTACCAGTAAAAATGATTTTCAGAACTAGAAAAGTAAATTCATATTTCGGGGAGGGGGGGATAAAAACTACAGCAGGTTGTAGTTACATAATCGATCGATTACTTGGAACTTACTTTAAATGGTGTCCGCTGCTTTTGGGAATAGTCTTGTATGCCGAGTGCCTCCCTTTCTCAGGTCTACTGGTGCCTCCTTACTTGTCATCTTCCCACTTCATACATATTACAGTGTTTGTTCTTTTTTTTTTTTATGTTTATAGTGACGTTGGACGTACTGTACGTATGCGAGCAGGCCATCTGGTAGCAGACTGCAGGTATTTTTACACCGCACACAGGCTTTGGCGTAACTGATGGAGCAAACACTGAGCAGTTTGAAGGTGATATGAATGACATGCGGTGTGTTAGCCTCGCTGGTTACCCCTTAAGAGCCTTAAGCATTTGTTCCTCAGACTGTCTTTGATAACGAGCATAGTGAAGAAGATGCTGAATTATGTTTTTAGCCGTTTTAACACCCCCCCCCCCCCCCCGTTTTTATTTAAAAGAAACTTCCTAAGATGAGGATTAACTTTTTGTATTTAGCAATTTAACTGCGTATAGCTGTATAACAGTTACTGTATAACATATACTGTATAACATATACTGTATAACAGTTGTCATTTTGCATTCAGACCAAAATAATTTACTTTCCACTGCTAGGTAATTTATTGTATTGGCTTTGTTATTGCAGCACAACATTTCAAAGTCCAAGGTCTCTCTCTCTCTCTCTCTCTCTCTCTCTCTCACACTGTCATTTGCCAACAATAACTAAACGATGCATCTGAATTGAACCCAGCTTTGGGACTCGACACGTGCAGATTGCAGTTACCCAGCCCAGACTTGTGTTGGTTAATTGTGAATAGATTGACTAATTCTGGGTTGGCTTCTGCCACTTTGTGATTTATACTTTTATTTTATTTTTTCCCCCCTTCCCCAAGAAGCTGCTATTTTAATTCCATCCATATATTAAGTTACAGTGATTTTAAGGGTAGAAGCCAGTTGTAATTTATGCTCATCTTTTTGCAATGCAACGTTGTTGATGAATAAGTTCTAAAGTGAATTAATACATTTTGCTTGTCAACTGCTTATCATAATGAAGACATTGTAAAGCTTGAAGATTAGATCTGACACGATCCTTCATCCGTGTGTTGTTCCAGCTCCAGGGCACAAAGTCAGGTTGCTCTTTATAAAAGTTCCTGTTTCTATGTGAAGTGCCTACACTGGGCGGATGGGGACTGCGTGTATATATGTGACTGCCTAGGGGTAGAGTGCACACTACAAAGATCTGGTGCACTGTTCATGAGCGGGGGACCAAACTGCGTAAAACTACTGATGGGAAGAACGGTGCATGTGTCGCCTCAGGCATAAAAGCTATTTCAATTTGAATATTTGCTGCTGAATCTTTTAGTCTAGGTGGGTAAACCTACGCTGCTGAACTTCTTCTGCCCTTCTGTGGATCGTTTGAGGAAGTTCTTTATATCTTACAGAGCACATGTACTCTCAATAGTACATAACGACGGTTTTTGTTTTGTTTCGGACTCACGCCACGGGGGTTTCATCTTGTTCTACCAAAGAACAAAATGCCGCATGAACGGTAGCAGTGTGCAACTGTAACTTAAATCTGTCATTCCAGATCCCCACGTTTTTCAGGAATAATGTGTTGCACAAACATTCCCCTCTAACCAAAATAAAGGTTGACTTGCATTTGAAAAGCGTGTCGTTGCATATGTTTGTGTCCTGTTGTCATGAAGATTTGGAGTGGCAAACTTTCCAAGGTTTTAACCGGATGCTTCAGTTGAAGGTGGAATTTATCTGTCTGGCTGCGGTCACATCTCTTGGTCTGTTTGCTGAGCCTGAATAAGAGTGAATTTGGTTTGCACATAATTAAACAAACTAAAAGCCAAATAAATTGTCCGAAGAATACGTTGGGTATACGCTCACTCTCTTTCATTCATCGGTGAGAAATACTGTGACGACAATATTG
Source organism: Ictalurus furcatus (assembly GCF_023375685.1). NCBI lineage: Eukaryota > Metazoa > Chordata > Actinopteri > Siluriformes > Ictaluridae > Ictalurus > Ictalurus furcatus. Next base: position 6,509,868 of record NC_071271.1, on the reverse strand, counting down.
TGCGATCAAGTGTGCACAGAACTCCGGGAAAACTCTAGCACGGTTCTGTCGCACTGAGAAGGTGAATCGACCCTGAATTGACCCAGCTGCGGAAAAGTGACCCACGAGGTGAGAACAATCCTCACCGCTCCGAGCGATTCCCAGAAGAAAAACATAAAGAGTCTGGTCATGTGAGTAACCTGAAAGCAGCATAGCGCGTGTTATACATACGGTTATATACGTACACTCACCAGCCAATTTTATTGGGAAAACTATTACTATTAGGTACACCTGTTTATTCATGCAATTATCCTGTCAGCCAATCAGGTGGTAGCAGCATAATGCATAAAATCATGCAGATACAGTTCGAGATTTAATTATGTTCACATCGAACTGAATGACTGTGGCATGATCGTTGGTGCCAGACACGCTTGCTCGAGTTTTTCAGAAACAGCTGATCCACTCGGATTTTCTTGCAGTCTCTAGAGTTTATACAGAAAAACAAAAACATCCAGTGAGCAGCAGTTCACCTTGCAGAAACACCTTGATGAAAGGAGACTGGCCGGGATGGTTTTAGCTGCCTGGAAAAGGTTAAAGTAACTCAAATAACTACTCTTTTACAACCGTGGTGAGCAGAAAAGCATTTCAGAATGCACGTCAAACGCTGAGGCGGACTCTGGGTACTAACAGCAGAGGAAAATATCCGAGTTCCACTTCTGTAAGCCACGAACAAGAATCTGAGGCTATTAAACAAAAGTTGTTTTGTGTTATATCTGTGATTTGTTTATTTGCTATGCAGTAAAAAAGCTGAGTGAGCATGCTGTGTGTGTGGTGATAACATCATTTTTTTGCCCGGGGTTATATTCAGCCTCTGTTTTGGGTCATTTTGGATAAAAGCATTGGGCAAATGAAAGTTTTAAATATCAAAGGGTTTCCCAAGACAAGAGTGGGACATTCTTGCTGCTGACAAGAATATCCCATCATGCACCTGGCAGAGGAGTTTAGGTATCTTGGGATTTTATTTTAAAGTGATAGGGGGGAGAGCAGAGAGCATGCAATAACAGACATAGATCAGGTTACTGACAGAAGTGTTACAGTCTGTATACCAGTCTGTGGTGGTGAAGCAGGAGCTCCATTTTTGGACAAAGCTCTCTGTTTACCAGTCATCATACCTCTCCTTATCTTTGGTCACAAGCTGTAGGTGGCGTTGCTGGGTTTACTCTACAGGTGCATCTCAAAAAAATTTGAATATCGTGGAAAAGTTGATTTTTTCCCCCCCGTAATTTAATTAAAAAAGTGGAACTTTCATATGTTATAGATTCATTACACATAAAGTGAAATATTTGAAGCCTTTAAAAAAAAAAAAAAATTATAATCTTGATGATTACGGTTTACAGCTCAGGGAAATCAAAAATCCAGTATCCCAAAATATTCTAATAAAGAATTCGTAATACAGAAATGTAACAGAGTGAACTGTTCTCACTCTCCTCTGAAATGAGAGGTGCTGATTTAGGTGGTTTCAGCACCTTCCAAGGATGGCCTCTGGTCGGCTGCCTCTTAAGCTGTATCGGGCTCCGGGACAGACGTTAGATCTCACAGTTGGATTCCCCAGGAGGAGCTTGAATCTATGGCTGGGGATAGAGAAATCTGGATTGACCGTCTCAGCCTATTACCACGACGAGCCCTATCAGGAAAAGCGGAAGGAGAATGAAAGCATTGTACAGGGTAATGCTTTTGGGCCTATGATGCTATTCTACCTGCCTAATTAATTCCTCCTGGATAGTGTATATCTATAAGAGAATAAATTTAGACTGCCTTGACGATACAACACTACTGCCTCTGACAATGTCACAGCCATCCATTGCTGGGTAGTCTAGGAATCAAAATTGGCCGTTCTCTCTGGGTGGGAGGGGTCTTATCCTCCCTCTCCACTATCAATCACAGCAACACTATGTACTTATGGGTGTCTGTGAGCTCACATACATGGAAGAGGGCAGACAATGCATTCCTCGGAGTGTGTTACGCCGCCCTGTAGCGCAGAATGAACAGCAGTTCAAAAACATGTGGTTGGCTAGCTTCACATGTCTCCGAGGAAGCATGTGTTACCCGGGCTGGTGGGTGGGAACTGGCAGGTGAGGTAAAAAAAAGACTGAATATTCACATATGAATCTGGTGATACATTTGGTAAAGACATTCCATCACAGTGCATTTCAAAGTTTCAGTGCAGGAGTCATAAATAACAGTGATGATAAAATCATCTCTAATAACTGGAATAAACACCACAGGTCAATATTCAATTACATATGAGGTGTTATTGCTTCCATCTTCAAGTAAGTACATTATTGCATGGCTAATGACTTTGCATAGTGATCAACAAAAGTCCTTAAATTCACTTTAAGGACAGGTAGTTCCATGTAGCAGTGGTGGTCAGTGGAAAGGATGCATTCTGTATGGGATAGAGTCAGGTTTTTGTGGCTGTTGTCCATTTTAAAAAAAAAAGGCCATAGTTTATGTAGAGTCACATGACTTTGTCCCTTTGTCCTTTGGGTAAATCTGTTGTTTCTGGTCTGTGTTGCTCAGATGGTGGGTGTGTGAGTTGCTCCATCTCTGGTGGCTGTTTCACAGCCACCTCAGACATGTCTGTACTCTTCCTGTTGTTATTTCCATTCCTAAAAAACATGCAAAGCACACAGAGTAAATCAGTGCTTTCACAGACAGAAAGCACATGTTACCATATCAACACTTAAACATTTTACTTTGTTAAACAACACACTTTTAGAATCAGTTTAGTTTCAGATTATGTTGAGCGTCCGCTGTACAAGTCACTGTGAACGAGCTGTTACTATAGAAACAATAAGGCATTAGAAACAGCAAAAATAATGCACAACTTGTGACCAATCAGATTTGAGAATTCAACCACGCTCAGCTTGTCCCGTTACTGAGAAACCAGAAAGTACAAAGTCCGCTGTCCTGATGCCGGTGTCAATTTTATGTCATTTGATAGAGTGCGTCACCTTTATTAGTAGGCACTGTTTCAAAGATGATCAAATGTTTGCTTGTCAAATATGGCAAAAAAGCCAACAATTTCCATGGGGTGTACTTATTTTTTCACATGACTGTATAAAGAAATAAATAAATACATATATATATATATATATGTGTGTGTGGTGTGTGTGTATATATATATATATATATATATATATATATATATATATATATATATATATATATATATAGAGTGATGGAAATCACAATCCACCAACATATAACCAACAGTTGTTATATTTATTATTTAGTTCTTACCAGTTTATTAATTTTATTGGACGCTTAATAAATAAATAAAGGGGTTAAATCCAAATGACCCAATTAAAAAAAAAAAAAAGGTCAGCCCATGAATAATGTTAGCTTCGACCTAATATGTATGTGAAAAGTTCAGGAATAAAAGGCTCTATGGCTCCAAGGATTAGCCAATAAATGAAGTACACATTTTAAATAAAGCGCATAATATTCAAATAGCTGGTTTATGTTGATAAAATAAATATGTACTGAGCGGGTATATGGAATTTATTTCAAGTTTGAGATGCAGAATTACTTTGGGGTTGGTGTTTGTGTGCCATACTTATTATCTGTTTCAAATTTCCTCTTCCTGTAAAGGGTGCTTTTCTTCATCATGTAGAGAAGGACCATGTCACAGAAAAACGCCCCCTTCAGGAGAAAGACAAGAATAAGCGCAAGATATTAACCAGACGTTTTTATCCCAAATGACTTTAAAGTGTGGCAAAGCACAATGCAAACCCAGGGCTGAGCCGTGGAGGGTAGTGGGAAAGTTGTACAACAGCACTAGCATTGAACCTTTACTGCTAAGCTTGCCAGGTATACTTAAACCCTTTAACACTGTTGGGTTTTATTAACTAGTTTCAATAGTTCCTTTATACGAATGCCTGACAGCATCTAATCATAAAGGTTATATGACTACAAATCTCAAACTCTGTTAGAAAAACTAATAGAGAACATGCTAAACAATGAACAGTTTAGGATTTGAATACTTACAGCACCCATTAACGCAAGACCCGAGCCTATGTTTATGATCGTGGGAATTATATTGAACTTTCCAGCCTGAAAAATGACAGAATGTGAAAAGTTAACAACTTTTAAGTACAAATATGCGAGACTGGCAAAAATATATAGGTGCGGTAAGAGGTTCTGCTGCATACCTTGCCATGAACCATTATGTCGAAGCGAATCCCATACACCTTAAAAAGTGTCCTGTGGGTCTCTCCGTCAGCATTTTTGAAATACCGTGCATATCTAAAAAGACAGTTGTTAAAAGGAGGTGAATCTGTTACAGGAGGATTCTCAAGGTCAGGTTTTGCATGGCATGGCGTTTAAAAAAAATAAAATAAAAATTACCTGAAGTTATACCCTGATGAGAGTGCATTGGCTGTAGCATTCACATCCAGTCGCGTGAAACTGTAGCTCGGGTGGCACGCTGAGTAGCCTTTATCCAGGTCACAGTGCCACTCTATTAGGATTCCTATTGCTCCTCCCTACATAAGGAGGATGTTACTGTAGTCACGTGTAGTGTGTTGAAAAGAAAGCCTAGCTCATATACACACAGCTAGTCACATGTCCAAATATCTAGTAGTAAGTAAGTTACGAGTAGAGCAGAGGAAGCCTCTCATACAAGTATATATAGTTTGTGAGTGTTGCTGAACACAATAGCATGTCCAAACATTGTTGTTCAAACACAGTTGGTAGTGAGCTGCCCAGCTAATGTTGGCAAGCTAGCTAAAAGACTAAAAGCGTGGAGAACAGAACATGCACACCTGGTCATTAGCAGTGGGTGTGTGTTTTTATTATTCGTTTTTTGTGTATTTTGTTATTCAATCGGATAGCTAGCTAGACTCTGTGTAAAGTCTACGTGGGAGCGGGGGCGTGGTCGAGCGTCAGCTGTGGACGGAGGGGAGGAGGGTTGAACCGGCAGATCAGAGTCGTTTCCGAGTTTAACTTAAAGTCTATGATGTTGAAGGCGTAAAGACGTCCCGGTGTGAACAGGCCTTAAAAGATAACGCTATATGGACACTATGTGGACACTTGAACACTCTATGAAGACATGGGTTGAGAAGGTTGGAGTTGAAGAACTTGAGTGTCCTTCACAGAGCCCTGAACGCAACCTCACTGAACACCTTTGGGATGAACTTGACACTCGACATCAGTGTCTGACCTCACTAATGCTCTCGTGGCTGAATGATCATAAATTCCCACAACCACGCTCCAAAATCTAGTGGAGAGCCTACCCAGAAGAGTGGAGGTTATTATTAAAGCAAAGGGGGAATAAATCTGGAGTTGGATGTTAAATATGCACATATGGGTGTTATGGTCAGGTGTCCACATACTTTTGGCCATGGAGTATATACTAAAGGTACAAAAAGTGTGTGCTTGAGGGTACCACCCGAGTGACAAGGAAAGGTAAAGATGAGTACCCATTTTCTGAGACTGACATATATGTTAAAAAAAAAAAAACCCTAAACACCTAAACATTATTTGTCCCATAAATTATTTTCAGAACTGCAGAACACAAACTCTACTTAAAGCTGCAGTGCATATACTGATCAATGATTAGTAGCTTTCAGAGTTTTGTATTTTGGAATCAGTTCCAATGCTCACCAGCAGGGCCAGGTCTTGAAAATCATGTCCAGTTCTCTGGACTACATCACCAAGCCGGAATATGGGGCAGTAAGGATGAGCGAGCTTATCATACGAACAGTTCTTCAGATACGTGCCATCTGCCGTCTCCAAAACATTTGACCTGAGGACAGAGTTAAGTCATATTAAAAACCAAACACACTGACAGTGTATTATAAATGTGTTATAAACCTTGGTAATCGTGTAATAATGTGTTAGATGGCATCAGCAGCGAGTGGTCGCATAATCAAGGCAAGAAAATGTTAACGTTTACACCAATATGCAACACTATGCGATTGTGAATAAAAGTCATAAAAGATATAGTTCCCTCTGAGCTTGAAAGGGCTTTGTGGTTTGTCTTTCTGAAGAAATTTTTAAAGCTATGCGAAAGAGAAGAGGAAGTAAACACATTTCTACACACATTTCTACACACATTCTCAGACAGAACTTTTAGGTTCCTTGCAATGTATTTTGGCATTTCATCACCTTCATACAATTGCTAATGTATTAAAAAAAAAAAAGCAAATGACTTACTTTGAGAAGTCAAACTTGGGGAATCTGATGAAGTTCTTTATGTATATGGTGAAGTTTTCAGCTTTTCCTAACAAAGGCGCACTAACAAGACACAAAAAAGTACCGTCTTATATACAGCAGAATGTATATACAGAAAAACAACTACAGGAAAACCATAGCCTCGATGGACTAGCATAAGGAGATGAATTTTAGCCACTTATCAAATATATCAAACGGTTTGGCGATCACAGGGTATCTGCAGGTATCAGCACTTTAAATTTAATACTATTTAAAACCATATACAAGACGTTTCCAAAACAATTTAAGACCTGCACATCACTTCAATCATGCTACATGATACATCAGCTATAATGGATCGTCTTCATGCATATACGTCAATTTCTGGGTTTAGGTAAACTATAGCAGGGTAAACTTCTAAAGAGGGATACGAGATTGCAGCAAATATCCCTTTTGCATTACCATTTGCTCCGAACAGTGACAGAAAAAAAATCCAGTATTTCCTTTACCTGACTTTCCAAGAGAGGAAAAAAAATATAGAGCGATGGATTACAGCAGTCAGAAGAGAAAAAATTTACCAAATTTACCATCACTTTCTCAGCAGCTGTATTAGAAACCCCCTCGCAGCAGTGTTTACAAGTTTTTTTGTAATTTAATGTCAGGGCAAAGTATCAAGTAGGGTTTTATATATATATATATAGAGAGAGAGAGAGAGAGAGAGAGAGAGAGAGAGAGTCCAGAGTTATAAATATACAGAATATATATATATAGAGTTATAAATATACAGAAATTTTTGTAAAGAAGGAGAAAAAAAAGTATATATATAATTTATTTATTTTTATAAATGTAGCTATTTTGTAATATTACTGTTGCACTGAATAATACTTAATAATAATAATAATACATTTTTAGTTGAGGTACAAATAGTAATAAATAGTACTATAACAATAGTAATATATTTCTGACTTAATTAACTTTTATGTGTTAGACCTTGTGGCTTTTATTTAGTTTTTTACATTTCATTTCTCATTAGCAATCAGGTGAAATGCTGTAAACCTCTGCCCACAAAAATGTCTGAGATTACTTGAACGTAAAACCAAAGAGAATCTGGCGCGTGTTGTGTCTAAATGCAGGTTATAAGCGACTCTCAGCACAGACAGAGATGCAGTTGGTGTGGAGCGGCGTTTACTGTGAACCGAGCCGCTCTAACACACTGATGAGCCGCACACACACTCTGAGTATTACACAGTCACACGGGTTTCCCATCTCACACACCAACCAGCCAAAATATCATCCAAATCTGCTTTACAGTGTCGGTCCGGTTGCGTTTTTAAGACCTTTGAAACTTGAATTTAAGACATTTTAATGCTAATTAAGGCCTTATTTTTACAATAAGGAATTTAAGACATTTTAAGACTATTTAAGGATCCGTGGACACCCTGCGATCAGGAATATTTTCTTCTTACAAAACATTAATGCCCTTAACTGCACTGGACTCCTGCACAAATAAATACGTCCCGTTTAATGAGCACAATTCTTCATTTTGTCATAACCATTTAGTCATTTAGCACCGTCTTTGTCTGAGCCTGTGAAATGCTGTTACAGTGTTACGATTATTTTATTCTTACTCTGGTCGGTTGCGTCGTTCAATGGGGCACCAGCCGTATATTTCACAGGTACCTGTAGAGTTCCGGTCTTTCTTTAAGCAGCGTCCTGTCTTAATTCCTGATGGGAACAAATAACAACCAGGCTGTTTAATGCTAATTATTAATGACCAGATTAATTTGAACCTCTGGAGTAGTACACACCATGGCCAGCTATTACAGTGTCTCCTTCTGTGCAGTCTTCATTCCCATGGCATTGACCGTCAAGCACCTTAACACTCTACAAAAGAGAAAGTGCTCGAATTGATTCATTTGAACAATACATTAGCTGGTGTAGATCTACCACCTGTGAGACACAGAGCGAAAGGCAGGGTTTTATTGTCTGACGCCTTGGCATGCAAGCACGTTTACATGCCCTAATAAACACTATGATATAAAGAGAGTCTGACTGTGACCATATGAGGCAATGTGAAAGGCTTCCATCGAATGATGACTGGCTACTGACTGGCTTCTTGAATTGGACTTGAGTGAAAACATAGCCTGCTGAGTCATTTAAGATTTTCTTCCACATACAGGGTCATGTTTCTTTCAGGAGGGGACAGTTGGTAGGAGTGTTTGTGGCAACAAAAGAACGGTCAGAAAACAACGTAGGCTTTATGTATAATTGATACAGACACAAAAGCAGCCGTTACTAAATGTTAAACCTGACACCATCAGCACCGCGCCGAGGTTCTCCACTCACAACGACAACTCTAAAGAAAATATCTTCATTTAATGGTCACCACATTAACCTCTAACATTGTACTGAACAGACAGACTCCTCTTATGGTCAATTCTTATATGTAATCTGTATCCTGGCCGTAATTTCATCCTAAAGTAGAGCATAACTGTATTCCAATTTGTATTAGTAGGCCTATATGAAATAAAAACCTTGTGCGCTTTAGGTCAGTCGAGTTTTGCTTGTGTCTTACCTCAGCACAGTATCCTAATTTCTGGTTTGGGGTTGTGATAAAATTTGTGGTTATGAAGAGCACAGCTTCACCCTGGAGGAATAAAGAGGGTAAAAAAAACATTAGTTATTACACATACTAGTTTCGTACACAAGTTTCCAACCCTGGTACGGGAGTACCCCATGTCCTGCACACAGTTTTTCCTGCTTTAACACGCCATTGGGACCAGGGATTACTTTACTCTCAGACCAGGGTTGGAAACCTGTCCACAATGCATCTTAACGCACACACACACACACACACACACACACACACACACACACACACACAGAGGTCTCACCTGTTGTGGGATGACATAATCTTCAGGACCCCAAAGCCAGGGTTCGGAGCCTGTCGTGTTCGTGAACGTGACCCCTTTCACTTTAGTTATGACTGAACTCTGCAGAGATTCTTCCTTCTCTTGATAGCCTTTCTTCATCACAAACACCCACCTGGACAGTAATCACATGACCCAAGACTACAATGACCACATTCACACACATCATTTACATTTTCATTCCATTCCCAAATAAGGAAGTGCTTCCCCCATCCCCCCTCCTCTCTCCCATTTCTAATCTCACGACTGTCATACACGTTAATAACCCCTATTATAAGAAGTCGTCATTGTCATAATGATTGATGATGATGATGATGATGATGATGAGGATGATGGACATGATTGTTACAAAGCAACGCAGAAGGAAACCTTTGGCACGCACACACGGACATTACGACGTTATAAGCTTTAAGAAAAACACCCAATCAGACCAGAAGTGATCTTACCCGATTATATAACCGATTATTGACAGCTGTATGAGTCGATAGAGGACGCCAACTTTCTTGTTTTTGGCGATGACGTATTTTTCTGTCTTGTAATCAAACGTAGAAAGAAAAACACCTTTCAAGTCGAACGGTGCCATTTCTGTGTCTGAGTGTCCCAACAGCACATAGTGCTGAACAAGCTGATAGTGCTGATGATACTGACACACACACACGCGCGCGCGCGCGCGCGCGCTCTCTCTCTCTCTCTCTCTCTCACACACACACACACACTTTCTCTCTCTGTCTCTCTCTCTCTCTCTCTCTCTCACACACACACACACACTTTCTCTCTCTGTCTCTCTCTCTCTCTCTCTCTCTCACACACACACACACACACACATCACAAGACAAACTGTACAATGACCAGTTGTTCACTCACCCTGATGATGAAGATCCAAAACCTCTATTTTAACAGAGCACCTACAGGACACCATTCAACTGCATTAAAGGTGCAGTTGACTATTAAGCACCAGCAAAGCTAGTTACAGGTTCAGTTCAACAACATGTTGTAGCCCCGCCTCAACTGCTGACGGCCACGCCCCCAAAAGAATGACAGAGCTTGGATTGTATCTCACTGATCACGCTTTTATGATCCATCAGACTAAAGGTCATAACTCACAATTTCTGACCTCTGACTGGAAAAAAAAAAAAAAAACACCTCCCAAAGAACACAAAGCACTTGGTATTCTTACTCGGGAACTCGAGGACGTTCTCCTCAACTCCGAGTTCAGAAAGTAGCGTGAAATCAACATGGCTGTGCACAGCATCCGAAGTTAACAAAGTAGCACATCTTACCCTCACTTTAAATAAAGTATACGCTTTAGATCAATAAATCCAGACATATTCGCTTGTTAAATCTATAACATTACCAACAGAGTTCGCTGTTTTGAGGAGGAAAATATACACCATATACATAAACATGGAAGCGGCCATGTTTTTTTTCCCTACCTTGTTACTCAGACTTCAGACTTTCCACTTCTGAGATAAGTCGAATGAAACCCTGATTAGCCCTGAATTCCCTGTCGCTAAGACTAATGCTGTGTTTGACTTAACTCGGAAATGTGTCCGAACTTGGAGTCCGAACTTGGAGCTACAGTTCCCTCTGAAAGTATTGGAACAGTAAGGCCTTTTATTTTTTGGCTATATGTTGAAGACATTTGGGTTTGAGAGCAAAAGATGAATATGAGACGATAGATCAGAATTTCAGCTTTCATTTCCTCATAGTTACATCTAGATGTGTTAAACAAATTAGAACCACCGTTGGTGGAAGACCACCCAGTCTTTAGTCTAAAACTAAATTAATGTAACGTCGCAGGTGCTTGCAAGAAACATCCTGGACCTGGAGCTCATAAGGGACTTCCGCAGGGACCGGACTTTGGGCCTGGGAGCGTCAGGAGCTGTTCCTAAGGGTTGTGGTACTATAATGTCGCGGGTGCTTTATCAGGCAAATCCGCAGCCACCTGCATGGGCTTTTATAGTGCCACAGGCACGTGCAGGTAATCAATGCCAATGCACGGCACATGTGATGTGACAGAAGGACCAAGACCCGCTGCCCTTGATGAACTCTGCATTCGACCGACTACAACAAGCCAAAATGTTTTCTAAGTTGGATCTGTGCAGTGCGTAATCTTGTTCGTATTAGGGCAGGGGATGAGTGGAGGACCACGTTTATTATCCCCTCGGGGCATTACGAATATCTCGCAATGCATTTTGGCCTAAGGAATGCCCCCGTGGTCTTCCAACATTTCATCAATGAGACACTCCAGGAGACGTTGAATCCCTACACTTTTGTTTATCTCAATGATATATTGATCTTTAGGAACTTGCTCAAAGAACGTGTGTTTCACGTCCGCCAGGTCCTTCGGCTCCTTCTACAGAGCCACCTGTACGTAAAGCTCGAGAAGACACAGTTTTATCTCACAACTATCTCCTTCTTGGGCCAAAGACCAAAGCGGCCTCAGCCCACGTTGGTCCAGCTGGTCCAATGGTTCTTGGGCTTCACAAACTTTTTTTTTGTTAAGAATTTCAGTACCCTGAAAAACGGGCAGTGCTCAGTACTGGTTTTCCATCTTGTACCGAGCCGATCACCGTGACAATTAATGTAAATAATACTTACTATTTGGTTCATATCCCTGGCTTGCAATAATTTCATCAAACCAGAAACCAGGAAATCTATGCATTTCTTTGTATTTATTTAAAACATATATATCATATTAAACATTAAAAATAACAAACCTAAGAATGTAAAGAAGCTTAAAATGTTCTGCATGGAAAAGTGGACCAAGATTCCGAGACATTAGCTTGTCACAAGAGACTCAGTGCTGGTATTCTCACCAGAGCAAGTGATAACAAATATAATGTCACTACATGGTGCAGAAAAATTAGTACATGCTTTTGTCATCTTTATTCTAGGTTGGATTTTTGTAATGCCTTGCTGTCTATAGAACCAATAGATACAACCACATCACCCCTATCTTATCCACACTGCGATGGCTACCAGTAAAAATGTCACGTTGTTGATAAAATTCTACTATTGACCTATAAAGCAATGGATGATCTTGCACTGCAGTACCTGGGCAAACTTTTGGTCTTTTGTGATCAGCCACACCTGTTTCAATAAGAAGGTGCAGGCTTTTTGTTGGTACCTAGAATAGTGAAGCCTACTGCAGGGGGCAGAGCTTTCTCTTTTAGTAATAGAATCTATCCCCCCAGTTATAGAATTGCCTTATTAGTGTTATGGACTTAGAAACAGTCTCAATCTTTAAGTCTAGGTTGAAAACATATTTGATTAGTCAAGCAGTTTTTGCTCTTAGGTAACAGCAAAGATCTGGAGGGTTTAGGAGCACAGAGAGTTCCAGAGTGCCCTCTGGCTCTCCCTTTCTCCCTTTTATGCTGTCATAGCTAGTCCCAGCTTGTACATCTTACAGTGTACATCTTCATTACCATTACAGGAGCATGCTTACCTAATAATCTGTGCCAAACCCCTCCCCCCCCCCCCGCCTCTTCGCCTTAGGGAGTTTTTCCTTCACATCGTTGCCTCTGTCTTGCTCACTGGGGATACATTTAAATATATATATATATATTTTTTTTATCTGGATTTCTGTAAAGCTGCTTTGTGAAAATATGAAAATTGTTAAATAAAATTGAATTGAATTGAACAGTGAAACTGTATTTTGCTAATTCTATCGGTAGCCCTACACCGTGGAATTAAAGATGGTTGCCATCATACACCATAAATGATATCATACACACTATATGGCCAAATGTATACACTGTATATGATGGCGAGGCCACGTGATTTTATCACAAAAAAATATGATTTATGTCCATTACGTTATAGGTTATAACATGCTATTCTTTGTTTACATAAATGTGATGGGTAAATACCACTGAGATCTTGACAATTAACCTGAACAGCAGGGATCTGTTGGAGCAGAACTCAGCAGCAGTGAACACAGTGGGGAGTTTTTAACTGCAGAGTGAACCAAACAACCACATCAGGGGCTCTACAATATGAGTAAACACAAAGCCGATACCAATAAGCTATATGTATGCACTATGAATAAATGAAAAAATAAGTGTACTTATGCATTACTAAAGATCTTTTGTTTTATACCCCATCATTATTGAATCTGGAATCTGACTGATCAGAAGGTGTTGATTAATTTTCAATAACAGCAGCGCTGACATTAGCTTTGGCTGCAAGTTCCACCACATTATATATAACTATAAAGTGATTAAAAAAAATAAGTATGACATAAAAAATAGGTATAAAACGATAATAAAATAATAATAAACTTTGTGTTGGTAAGGCATCACATAAACCCTGTCCTTGATTATTTTCCTATCACAGCATGTCCCACTGTATTTTATTTCTTACTTAGTGCACTAAAAGTTGCTAAATTGTAACCAAATGGAACTCTTAATTTGTCAGACCATGATATCGAGGAAGTAATGGGTCTGAGAGTATGGAAGCCCTAAGAGGCCATGCATTATTATTATTTTTGTCTTTCTCTTGTGATCACGACTTAATTTTTTCATGATCTCCACAAACTGATTTCTCGTGACGTAATTTTATCAGGAGAAAATCTCATGGGACTGGTGTTGCATACATGTTAGCGTCTTCGCTATCGGCATCATAAATTTAATAATTGTCCTATGTAGATATGGATTTATCAACATATTAAGATAGAGGGGTGTCCCAGAGGAGAACCAGGGTCGCTATATTGTCTTCAACGACAAATTTGTAGACCCGACAGCTTCCTTCTCAAGTGTCAGAGTCATTTTATAGTCTTCTTCTCCTTCTGCCTTCAAGTTCTCTCAGAAATATGCTATTTGCAATGTGTGTGCACTTGAATGCCACCACAATGCCATATTTACAAGTTAGGAACATTTCGATGAGCACCAACTTTCAGAGTTGTGGCGTGTCAGTGCGGCCACCAATAATGAACATGACGCCTAAATCAGGTGGTAAGATTTAAGTGGTAATTTTGCATGCTAGCTTTTCAGTTCTTTCTTTTCTTTCAGTACGGCAAAATAAACTTCTCTGTCATTGATGATTTAAAAAAAAAGTTCTCTCACACTGTCCCTCTGCAAAGCAAACCATCTCAAACCCCCACCCGCCAAAAACCATTTGAATACACACCACGTCATAATCACCCCTTTGTTTAAAAAAAACAAAAAAACTATAGAAACCCTCATAGAATTTCTAATGGTTTTAATGGAAACTGTAATGGTCTCTACTGGTAATTTGTAGAAACCCTCATAGAATTTCTAATGGTTTTAATGGTTATAATGCGAATTGTATTGGCTTTAATGGAAACTGTAATGGTCTCTACTGGTAATTTGTTTAAACCCTCATAGAATTTCTAATGGTTATAATGTGAATTGTATTGGGTTTAATGGAAACTGTAATGGTCTCTACTGGTAATTTGTATAAACCCTCATAGAATTTCTAATGGTTTTAAGTGGTTATAATGGGAATTGTGTTAGTTTTAATGGAAACTATAATGGTAAATCTCTACTGGTAATTTGTATAAACCCTCATAGAATTTCCAATGGTTTTAATGGTTATAATGTGAATTGTATTGGCTTTAATGGAAACTGTAATGGTAAATCTCTACTGGTAATTTGTTGCCTGCTATTGGTGGCATGTTATGTCTAGTGGATACCATTAAGGATCTATAATTGTAATGGTTTGACCGGGTAGCTGATGGTTTGTAATGGTTTTAGTAGTGGAAACCATTAGAATTTCTGTAAAGGGTTCTATTGTTTTGTTTGTTTAGTTTTTTTTTCAGCAGGGACGACCTCAGAACTCGTATGTACGGATTTACGAGGTCGACATGACGTAAGATTTGATTCGACAAAGAAGAGGAAAAGACTTTTATTATGAAAAGTAACGAATTTCCGGAAGTCAAGTCTCTCGTTTTTTTTGAGACGTCACACCGAAATAACTCTCTGCTCCCTATCGGAGTGCACTACATAGGGTAACAAGTGTTGGTCTGTGTGCGCTACATAGTGCACTATACAGGCTGTAGGGAAGTGTTTGGGATTCGGCCTGGGTTGTTTCGTTGCATTTGTCACATGCTTATTTAGTCATAGATGTGCTGATGACTGTGTACAAAATCCCACACACTCACACACACACTTTCCCCTCACACCTACAGGAGACTCATTAAACACTCCTACCTGTGAATAACATGGCTAAGTATGAAGAAGTCAGTGTCCACGGTTATGAAGAATTTTGCAATGCTGTGTCTGAGAGAAAAGGAAAAGACGTCTTTGTGTACTTCAGTGGCGACAAAGATGAGCAAGGAACAAGCTGGTGTCCAGACTGTGTGAAAGGTGAGAACTTCATAGCTGACATTTCAGGATTTCTGCTGGAAATTGTGCTGTTTTCTGTGCACATGGAGAGATTGTACATGTCCATGTACTGTAATGCTACATCACTTTACTTAACCAACCAGGACATCATCATTTCCTAATCTGTTCTTATCAAACAGCAACTCTGACACAATATAACACAAAATGTTACTCTTCTACTACTGTAATGATTTACAGTTGAGGTCATAAGTTTACACACCCCTTACATAATCTACAAAAGTGCATTTTAAAAAAAAATTCTTTTTTTATTTAGTTCTGCCCTGAATAAGTTATTTCACATCACAGATGTTTACATCTAGTCCACAAGACACAATAATAACTGAATACACAAATGAACCAGTTCAAATGTTTACATACGCTTCATTCTTAATACTGTGTGTTTTTATATTTCGTGATCGGTGTTCATGAGTCCCTTGATTGTTCTGAGCGGTTAAACCGCCCACTGTTCTTCAGAAACACCTTCCAGGTCCGGCACATTCTTTACTCTTCCAGAATATTCTGCATATTTGACCCCTTTCCAACAGTGACTCTATGATTTTGAGTGATGTCGAATCTTTTCACACTGAGGACAAGCAACCGAGGGACTCGAACATTCACTTTCAAGAAGGCAACAAGATACATTAAGAGCCAGGGGGGGTGTGTAAACTTTTGAACAGAATGATCGGTGTAAGTTATTATTTTGTTTAAAGATCTTATATGTTTAAAGAGCCCAGAAGTCACCCAGAAGAGGATGAGTTCCTTTTGTGTCCGGTTTCTTCCTCATGCTGTCTCAAGGAGTTTTTCCTTTTCACTGTTGCCTATGGCTTGCTCATCCGGGATCTAAATTTACATCTGGATTTCTGCTTTGTGAAAATATTTATTGTTAAATGCATATATACTAATAGAATTCAAAGGAAATGTGAAACAAAAAAAAATTTACTTATTAATGTAGCACATTAACATGCTATGCCACATTCAGAATGCCAAGTTTCCTATTTGTAAATACTTTATTTATTTTTATTAGCCTATAAAGTAAGATTTCTCACTGTGATATGTGTGTGTGTATGTATATATATATATATATATATATATATATATATATATGATAAATTTGTGCACTTGGATAATTTTGTTTCTAAGTTTAACTGTTAAATATATGCCCTGTTTTTCTATTTAAATACAAATGTCATTTAACTTGTTTGTCTCTACAGCTGAGCCTGTGGTTCGTGGGGAAATGGCTCATCTTCCTGAAGGTTCGGTCTTCATTTACTGCCAAGTGGGAGACCGGTCATAGTAAGTTATTTCATGAATCATGAAATTCAACACACATGATATTGTTACTTATGGACGCTTATCCTCACTATCCCTGCACTCCAGCAGCACATATTTTGGCGTGGCTTGAGGACATGAATAACGACATAACCTCGAACAAAATCAACTAGGGCTGCAACTAACAATTATTTTTATAATCGATTAGTTGGCAGATTATTTTTTCGATTAATCGGGGGGGGGGGGGGGGGGGGGGGTTCGGTTAGTTAAAAGAAAATCCACAAACTGAGTGTTACAAATATAAACTTCAGATTGAAACTTTGCACAACTGTTTGTACAATTATATAAGACTGAAAAGAACCCAACACACACACACACACACACCAGAATATTTATTATTCATTCAGGACTGTAGTTTAATTCAGTGCTTTTTGTGCAGCCATAAAAAATAATGCATTAATACTTCTATATATTGTAAACTAATATACAGGTTTACATTATATAATAGATGTTATATAATATTGATAATATATATTAATAATTTATAATATATAAATATGCATTACTTTTTATAAAAGGTAACGTTGACCAATAGTAAACTGAAGAAAGTCATTGTCGGTGACTGGGTATCTGTGAAAGTTGCAGCGTCGCATTATGTGCGTACGATGTCATGCTCCATGGACTCAGAAGCGGTGTATACTTCCGGTTAGTACAAAAAATGCTAGTGTTCCATTTGAGATGATATTACCTTTCTAAAATTCACACACTAGATGGTAGAGTACATAGCGCATAGTGTAAGTGTATAGTATGTCATTTGGGACACATCTTTAGTATTTACTCTCCGAAGCGTGTTTTCTGAACAGAAGTAATGTAATGAGTAAATCTCTCCCGTGCCGCGCGCAGACCAACTAATCCATAATGAGATTTGTTGAAAACGATTTTCATAATCGATTATTATCGATTTTATCGATTAGTTGTTGCAGCTCTAAAGTCAACAATGACTTATATTATAGGCTCCCATGTAGTGAATTTTTAGAGTAACACTATGATAAGCAGTTGAGAGGCGGCAGTATACAGTCTAACACTGGGGCGTCCAATCTTATCCTTAAAGGGCCGGTGTGGGTTCTCAAAAACGACACAAAAGACTTGAAACTAGCACCAAAGGATTTGACGTTGGAAAAGCTAGACACATTTTTCTTCTTTTTTCACAGTCTTTGTGTTGGATATGTGTTGGATCTTCAAATGAAATACAACATAAAACAAAGGCAATTTGCGTAAACGCACACTACATTTTATATTTTTTCATTTTTTTAATGAAGGAAAAAAAAAATTCATCCAACACCTATCACCCATGTGTGCCACCTTTAGCAACAATAACTGCAACAAAACACTTCTGATAACTGGAGATCAGTTTTTCACTTACTTCTAGGACTAGGATTTACTCCTATGCTTTGGATCAGTGTCTTGCTGCATAATCCAGTTGCGTTTGAGTTTCAGTTTACAGACTGAACACTGGACATTCTCCTTTAGGATTTTCTGGTAGAGAGCAGAATTCATGTTTCTCTCAATTATTGTAAGTTGCCCAGGTCCTGAAGCAGCAAAGCATCCCCACACCATCACACTTCCTCCACCATGCTTGACCATAAGTATGATGTTCTTTTTGTGGAATTCGGTGTTTGGTTTATGCCAGATGTAACGGGACCCCTGTCTCCTAAACAGTTCCACTTTCAACTCATCAGTCCACAGAACATTCTCCCAAAAGGTTTGAGGATCATCAAGGTGTGTTTTGGCAAAATTCAGACGAGCCTTAATGTTCCTCTTAATGTTACTCTTCCATGGAGGCCATTTTCCCCAGTGTCTTTCTGATAGTGGAGTCATGAACAGTGACCTTTATTGATGCAAGAGAGGCCTGTAGGTCCTTTGATGTTGTTCTTGGCTCTTTTGTGACTTCCTGGATGAGTAGTTGCTGTGCTCTTGGAGGAATTTTGGAAGGTCGGACACTTCTGGAAAGGTTCACTACTGTGCCAAGTTTTTTTTTTTTTTTGGAGATAACGGCTCTCGATGTGGTTCTTTGGAGTCCCAGAACCTTTGAAATAGCTTTGTAACCCTTCCCAGACTGATGTATTTCAATCACTTTCTTCCTCATTGTTTCTGGAATTTCTTTCAACTCTGGTATAGTGTGTTACTGGGTAAGACCTTTTAACCAACGTCATGCTGTTGAAAAAGTTCTATTTAAGTGTTGATGTGATTGAACAGCGTTTGCAGTAATCAGGTCTGGTTGAGTCTAGTCCAGCTGAACCCCATTATGAATGCAGTTTCATAGATTTGGGGAATTAGTAACTATGAGGGCAAATACATTTTCACACAGGCCCAGTTGGTATTGGAGAACTTTTTTGCTACAATAAATAACATTCTCATTTAAAAACTGTATTTTGTGTTTACTCAGGTTGCCTTTGTTTTATCTTAGATTTTGTTTTAATTTCTGGAAATATTTAGTATGAGAGATTCACAAAAACAGAAGAAATTCCCAAATTAATGAGTGTATTAATGAGAATATTGAAATAACAGTAAGTTTTCAGTCACCCACCTCTGGCTCACCACCATGTTTTAACGTAACTTCTGCATTTATGTGCGTTTATGATTCTCTCCTTATTGCTAAATGTCTTTATATGTTGTGTATTTATTTCAATATAGAAATTGAAGTGTTCTATCAATCGCTCTGTGTTTGTCTTGTTTTATGTCTCGTGTTTATGCGTGATATATATATATATATATATACTTATATAGTATATATATTTATATATACTCTTTCAATAAAAGTTATTATTGTTCTGCCAGCTGGAAAGATCCGAAGAACGACTTTAAGAAGAATCTTAAACTCTCTGGAGTTCCTACTCTCCTACGCTACGGCACAGTAAGTATTCCTTATCAGGGCTATGATATTAAATTTGGGGGGGGAAAAATTGCCATGTTGTTTTATTTTAACATTATGTGTAATGATGGTGTGGTGTGTGTATAAATGACGTTCAATGTGTTATACGTTTTCTCTAGCCGCAGAAGCTGGTGGAGGAAGAGTGTTTCAAAGCGGACCTGGTGCGCATGATGTTCACGGAAGATTAACGCCTCATGCTGGCGTTTTTCTACATATCCTGACATTCTTTTCAAAACATTTTAATTTAATGTTGTACTTTTTCAATGTTTTGTGATCATGCAAATACAGTGTGTGTGTGTGTGTGTGTGTGTGTGTGTGTGTGTGTGTGTGTGTGTGTGTGTGTGTGTTCACTGTGAAGTGAAGGGCAAAGTCTCATTCTGGCTCTGCATTCTGTATCCGAAGTATACTAAAAGCCTATGTGCTCACAAAATCACTGTATAAGCAAATACAAATATCCGCTGCTTTCACTTAAGTGAGAATTCTAGTTTTTGCGCAAACTAACAGTAGAAATAATATAAACTCATTTGCAATCACAGAATGTCATTTGTAACTGTGTACAAAATAAAATGCTTACGAACAGTCGATGGTACAGGTTTGTTGATGAGCTGGTTTTTATTTGCCAGGTATGTTAGACATACAATAAATCTGTCTCGGTGAATGAACATGTAATATTTCAGTCCCTCCAGAAATCTCATCAAAATCAGGAAAGCTCTCTCAAAGGAGTCTGTCCATCCACTATTAATTATTTCCATGCACTGCCAGTCCATTCAAGGGCAGGCTGGAAATGAACAGAAATTGCTAGATGTACTTTATTTATCTGAGAAGAAAATATGAGTACTACGGTAGGTGAAGAAGATGTGATGCTAAGTAAACAGAATACGTTCATCTAATTACACAGCTTTAAATACAGTGTATATGCCGTACACGGTGCAAAGATATATGTGAATAAGCAAGGCGAAGTGGAGAAACAGTGAAGCGAGAACAAGGAATGTACACGTGCAAATCCATACGTGGGGTGGGGTGGGGTGGGGTTTGTGAAGTGGTGCTGGGGCGGCACGGTGGTGCACTGTCACTGTAGCATTGCCACCTCATGGCTCCAGGGACCCCAGTTGGATTCTGAGCTTGGGATACTATCTGCTTCTCATGTTCTCCCCATGCACGATGAATTTTCCCACCTTTGCCCAGTGTTCCTGAAATCTGGATCCACTGCTATCCTGACCAGGATAAAGGATGAAGAAATGATGACTGGTGCTACTACAGGTTCTCCTCATGTGGACAATTATATGTTTAATAATACGCTGTGCTGTATTTTTCCGAAATGCTGCAAGATAGCATGTTGGGAGGTGGCTTTGTGAGACCTGATAGCAGTGGGCACAAAAGATCAACACCACCACGTACTTGAGTGATCAGACTTGTTCGGAATGTTGTCCAAAACTGGTACCGTCCTCTACTCTGTCACTGAGCCAGTCCTGTGAGCTCACTGGCCTTAAGATGCTGCTCTCACAGCACTGAACAGAGTTCTGGACACAAGACACTGATAGAAAAGCTTCAGTATTCTGCTGCCACACATTAAAAGACCTGAGGCTTCTCTGAAAGGAGATCCTACTCTGACCTTTTCTGAGTATGTTACCTGAGTTATCTGAGTTACCTGTCCAGGTACTTGTTGCTCAGGTAGACCCTTAGGGACTTGAGGAAATTAACATGCTAACATATGATGGAGTAGGAAAAAAGTTTAGGATATTAATGATGTTGCTGACATATGCTATGGAAACGCTGATGCTGGACCGAATGCTCTAGTTCTACTGTTGCAAATGGCTTACATTACAAAACACTGTCAGTTTGGAAACGCCTAGCTACACTATACGGCCAAAAGTTTGTGGACACCTGACCAGCACACCCATATGTGCTTTTTGAATGTCTCATTCCAGATTTAGTCCCCCTTTGTTTAATAAGAACCTCCACTCTTCTGGGAAGGCTTTCTACTAGATTTTGGAGTGTGGCTGTGGGGATTTGCCCATTCAGCCACCAGAGCATTAGTAAGGTCAGGTTCTGATGGCGGGTGAGGAGGCCTGGGGTGAAGTCGGTGTTCCAGTTCATCCCAAAGGTGTTCAATGGGGTTGAGGTCAGGGCTCTGTGCAGGACACTCGAGTTCTTCCACACTAACCTTGGCAACCCATGGGTGTGTCTCGATCAGCTCCCTACGTGGTGAATCAGTGTATATAGTGTACATGAGTTGGGGCACTGGTTCACTACATGTCGGGACACTG
Organism: Ictalurus furcatus; assembly: GCF_023375685.1. Classification (NCBI taxonomy): domain Eukaryota; kingdom Metazoa; phylum Chordata; class Actinopteri; order Siluriformes; family Ictaluridae; genus Ictalurus; species Ictalurus furcatus. Next base: position 6,487,928 of record NC_071271.1, on the reverse strand, counting down.
ATGACTCAATTTCTGGCGACATGACTACGTACTCGCGTGTAAAACCTCACCACTGGTATTTATCAACAACAGGCAGCACTGATATCTTTCTAACATTATATGTCATCATTTTTTTTTTTTTTTTAGCATAATCGCATGCGTTTCTGTCATGGTACGTCAAAAAGGACTGTTGGCTACCTAGTGGACTTTTTAAATCATTGAATACTACTTAAAAGTCATTAGACTCAAACAAACCGTTTATAGAAGACCAAATAAATTTAAAAAAAAATTGATAACAAGCTTGTTACCTTTAGACGAAGTTGCCTGAGAGTTTTTCCGCCTTTTGAATGACATCGTTTAAAGTAAGGGAACATATTGAGCATGGATACTCCCTGGTTTTTGCGGTGCATTGTGAGATTTTTATTTTAGGGAGTGAACGGGTGTGATTTTGTGGCTGACACTCTGATCAATGCCCTGACTACTGAACCGGGGAGCTGATCGAGACGCACCCCATGTGTTCATGGACCTCGTTTTGTGCATTGTCATGCTGGAACAAGTTGGGGCCTTTTATTTCCAGTGAAGGGAAACTATAATGCTACAGTACACAAAGACATTCTACACAGTTGTGTGCTTCTAACTTTGTGGCAACATTTTGGGGAAGAACCACATATATAGGTGTTATGGTCAGGTGTCCACATAGTTTTAGCCATAAAGTGTATAGTTTGGGGCGTCTGTTGTTCGGGTGGTAGAGCGGGTTGTCCACTAATCGTAGGGTTGGTGGTTTGATTCCTGGCCCACGTGACTCCACATGCCAAAGTGTCCTTGGGCAAGACACTGAACCCCAAGTTGCTCCCGATGGCAAGCTAGCGCCTTGCATGGCAGCTCTGCTACGATTGGTGTGTGTGTGTGTGTGTGAATGGGTGAATGAGACAGTGTAAAGCTAAGGTTAAAAAAGCGCTATATAAGTGCAGACCATTCGTTTAAGAAACGACAGCTGGTGCAAATGTCTCACCTTACAAAACACTACAGCCATGTCTTGAGTCTAGAAAGGTGTACAAGCCTAGCTGTTTTGTGTGTAGTTCGGAGGAAACACTGAAGTGTTTGAATTGTGAAGAGAAATTGCAATACCAGCATGCGCCAGTAGGTGTCAGCAGTGCAGCGTGTAGTGTAGAGGGCGGGTAGCGGCGGCGCTGCTGGAGACGAGGCTAAAAGCAGAGCGCATTCCTGAACAGCGCTCAGTGTGTCGAGTCCTCATGCTTTACGCGGCGGTGAAGGCCGGTCTGTGCGCGTTAAAAACGGACAAATAAGGGGCTCCACAGCGGTTCGGCTTCCGTTAAGCCTGCTGAGGTTTTATTCCGAGCTAGTGGTTCGACAGACGGAGTGAAAATCGTCCGCTACAGTCCACAGCGACGATGTCGGAGTTCCTGGTAAGTCTGCTCGGAGAGCGGCTCGTCACCGGAGAGAAAGCCGAGGTGGACGTGCACGCGCTGGGCAGCGGGCTCGCGCTCGTCGGCCTCTACTTCGGCTGCAGCGTGAACGCGCCGTGCCGCCAGTTTAACAGCAGCCTGGCGGACTTCTACTGCCACTTCAAAACCTCCTCCGAGCACAAGGACAAACTGGAAATTGTCTTCATCTCGTCCGATCAGGACCAGAAACACTGGCAGGACTTCTTGCAGGAGATGCAATGGCCGGCGTTGCCTTTTAAAGACAGACACAAAAAGGTCAGTATGAGAGAAGCACGAGCTGATCAACCCCTGCTGCAACATCTGGATTAACAGCAGATTATTTAGAATAATAATAATAATAAACGACACCGCAGAAGTGTAGTCTTTTATTCTTTAGTTAAGTTCACCAGATGTTTTTGGCCCTTTAGTAGAGATCACAGCTCAATCTCATAACACATGAATCAGTGTGCAACTCAAAAGTCTGGGCATTGGTAGTAATTTAGCGTTAATTCTTTCTAACAGTGATGCTTGCATTGCATTGCATAACAACAACCACTAATAATAATAATAATAATAATAATAATAATAATAATAATGCAGGTTTGATTACTGGATCACTTTATGGCACTGTTTCAACATGAGCATTCAGACTGATTTCCAGTTGTCTGACAGTGCTGATCACCAGTCTAAACATTTTCTATCTCAACTCTATAAACCATCATGGCCTTATTAATTAAGTCATGTGCAAAAGCCATCTAAAGTGAGGAAGAACAGATTGTTGTTTAAAAAAAAAAAAAAAAAAAAAAAAGATATCACACTCTTAATAATCCTTAAAATAGTACAGCAGCAAATTAACATCAGACAGAAAAAAGAAGAAAAAAAAAGTTTGATGGAAACAATGCAAGATGCAAAACAAACATTACACAGTTATTTATTTATTTATTTATTTTAAGCCTAAACTGGACTTAATCACATAATTGCCCAGAGCCTGGTTTCAGGGAGTTGGAGAAAACCTAGAAAGATAGAGTCGTCATTATCTACCCTTAATCTCTGAATGAAGCTAGTCTCTAATGAACACACACCCTTCCACAATAGATACACAAAGTACACAGTGTCTTCTGTGTGTGAAAGCAGTGTGCTGTTATTGAGATTAGTTTCAGATTAGACGTAATCTTAATGACCGCACGGTGTAATTGATGTATTACGTTCATACAGCCTTAACATAAAACCCTACCGTCAACACCAGGGTGGTGTTTATGTTCTAAAGCGTCCTCACAGTGACTGTTTCATTCTTTCAGGATTTTATTTCGAGATCTGAAATCATTCCGATTTCTTTTTCTGTCTTTCTTTCTTTCTTTCCTTTTTTTTTTTTTTTTAAAGTGAGACCAGACAGTATGCTAGGCTAGAAATCATTTCAAAGAATGTGTTGTAATTGCAGGACAAATAAGGTATTCTTCACGTTTTCTGGTGTGAACAGATGAGCTTTTCTCTTTCTGTAACAATTTGACATGGAAAAAAAAAAACAATAATAAAAAAAAATTGCGTAAAAAAAAAGTATGCACTTTGCTAACAGAGCGGATTCTGTTGATAATAATGGTAAGATATTATACAATGGAAACAGGATTATTTTCCTAGGGTGTTAAAGCGTAATTAATATGACATGATGCATATACAAGCCAGTATCATCATCATATCGGTTTACACTTTATAATATGAAAACACTTTTACCACATAGACTTTCTCTGAATTCTTGGAAACAATTTTGCACCTTTATTTTCATTTGTGAATTATATCGGTTGCAATGTAACATTATACGTGTTTTCGTATCTGTTTCATGGTACACACCCATACTAGTGTATAGTCTCATCCCTGGTACTGATATCTGATTGCTTTGTGTAATTGTACCTCCATGTTATTTCCCAATTACACACATTGGCGCTTGCTTCTTGTATGTTTTGTTATGATTTATATCCCCTGTGTTAGGAGATGCATCTGGGTTGTGTTCTGATTTGCACCCCTGCTGGTATCAGATCTCGTCCATTGCATCATCTCAGCCTCTTTCTGCATGTGTTTACATGTTGTTGTCTTTTCAGACACACGTTAGCGGTGCGATTACTAAACCGCAGTGCTCTTCTGTTTGAATGCATGTCTGTGTGGATGTGTGAGTAAAATCTTAGAGGGTTTGGTGGAATTCAGTGCTCTGTGTGTGTGTGTGTGTGTGTGTGTGTGTTTATAAATGATCTGTTTTTACACAGTGCAGGTTGGATTAGTGCTGCGTTCCTTCCTGGCAGTTAATCGATTATAAGTACTGTTTGTTTGGGAATTGAATCCCCAGTGCCTTCTTTAGGAGACCTCATGTAGAACGTGAAAACCCCTGATTGTTCAGTAATGCTCTCTGGTTGCACCGTGATGACTAAACCTCTTCCAAATGCTAGATTTATGTGCAGTTCTTTTGGCCCTGGGTAATGCTTGCACTCACAACTGCTCCTTCAGGCTGAATTGAGTTTCAAGGGCATGGCATTGGGTTGGAAGGGGTGATTTAAAAATTTTTTTTTTTTAAATTTGGCTTCTGAAAATACACTGAAATATTATTGTGTGTTTTTGTTGTTGTTGTTGTTTTTTAGCCATCGGATGTTATTTGGTTGCTTTCTAGAGCTCACGCTTACAGCATGTAGATGTGTTCAGGTGTCTGTACTGTAGGTAAATCTATCTGGGGTGGTTTTTTATATATATATATATATATAATGTATATGTGTGTGTGTGTGTGTGTGTGTATATATATATACATAATATGTGTGTGTGTGTGTGTGTGTGTGTGTGTATATATATATATATATATATATATATATATATATATATATATATATATACATAAAAAATGTTTGTATTTATGGCAGTGTTTGTTGGGCAATCTGTTTTTGTCTGAATGAGATGATAATTCTGGCTGTGATGCTATAAAAAGTCACAAAGACTGGTTAAAAATATGGATATTTTCTGGGTCAGAATGTAAATAAAGTATTCAGGGTAAAACAGGACCCTAGTTCAGTAGTTATTTCCATATTCCTGTCTTTAGTTATATTACAGTCCTATTGAAACCTGAGCTGATTTATGAGGACATGGGCTCAGTGGCAGCTGTAGGTTTGCGTTACAGTACGAAAGCCCAGCAGAGCTCCTGAGAGCTTTATAGCACCATGATTGATGGCTCTCATGTTCTTATTTGCTCAGTGCCGCAGCCTCAAGTCAGGTTGTGTACGGTGTCTGGGTGTTTTGGGGCAGAAGGGTATAATTAACGTGTTAATGTATGTTACTGGCTCTGCTGGAAAGCTGTACTGATTCTGATTGACTGTGGGGGATTGCCTACTGCCCACAACTTACACTCCTTTAAAAAAATCTGTCTCTTTCACACTCATCCCTGGCAGACTCGCTCCTCTGAATCACCTCTTTCAGGCCCCTTTTCTCTCTTCTTCCTAATCTCAGACCTCGCTCTTCTCTCTTCCTCCTCTCCCGTCAGATGCAGGTTTAGTCGTGTAGTCGTGAATTTCCGCTCTTAGAGACCACACGTAAGCCCCTTCTCATCACACCAGTAGACGTTCGGTATCATGAACAAACAGGAAATGGATTCATTCATTACGAACCGCATAGTAACGAAAACAAATGCGGTTTTATTAGATAGGGAATGAGTGCTGCTTTTTCCACCACAGCCAATAATCAGTAAAAATCATCGAAACTGATAAATGAGTCTGCTGGATCATCCCCCCCCCCCCGCCCATGCAGTTTGTGTGTTGTGGGTTTTGTTTTGTTTTTCTTTCTCTTTCTTTTACCTCCCTGTCACTGGCACAGAGTAAAGTGGTCAGGGATGACAGAGTGGTGCCGCTGTTCTGTCCAGCATCAGTGTCAGCTCTTTCCCCCCAAAGTATATGAAAAGGAACAGGCGCCTGGACAGTATTGGGGGGGAGGCTGGCATTGCCTTACAAGGAGATGCTTCAGGGAGAGCAGATCGTAAATCAACCATGGCCTCGAATCCCCTTGCAGCCTGGATCTGCCAGCAGTGCAAAGCAAATGGCAGTTTGGCTGTGAGAGAGAGAGAGAGAGAGACAGAGAGAGAGAGAGCTCGTTCTTTCAGGCACTGTGCCTGCCTCTGCCACTCGGCTCTGTTCTGTGGGCACAGGGACAGCTGCTGGGAGCTTTTGAGCGGGTTAAGAGGTGGCTGTCATCAGGGTGAAAGCAGCTGACATGTACTCATCACATTACCCCGAGCTCCGCTGCACTGGCCGCTTTGATTTCAGTGTCTGGGGCTTGAAAGCGATCAGGGCTTTCCCTACATGCGATAACATGTGCTCACTTATCAGTGATGGTGAGTTTGCCTTCTGGCAGTGAGTATACTCCGTGTTGTCCTGCTGGGTGATGGATGTAGCTGGTAGTGTATACAAAGAAAGGAAAAAATTCTGAGATAAATTTGACGACCACGCGAAGTGTTTTTGGTCACGTGATGGTCAAATAATGGAGTCTAGGACAAATCAGGAATGTTTTCACGTGCAATCACGGTCTTATTTTGTATGCCTCGAGCGAGAACGAACGCAGGAAAAATGGTGAAAAAGAGAAGACGCGAGAGAATTTAGAGAGCAGAATGCAGTCCGTTCCGGATTTCTCGATTTTGCGATTTCAGAAATGAACGTAAAATAACGTAAAATCATGCAAACTCCGCAATGTTTGGAGGTCGTTTTTTTTAAATGACTGCAGATTTGGGCCCAGACGCGTCATGCGACGTCATCACAACGTACATTCGGTCGAAGCCCTCTTCGATTCTCTTACGTCAAACATGAGTGGAGCCGAAAGGTCTCGTTTTCCAGCAAACATCACTGCGAAAGACCGTGCAAAACAACTTCATGCAGTTGCAGTTCCGTCAAATCGAGTAGTTTTCTGCAGAAAAAGCACAAAAAACTCTGCAAGTTGCATAGAAAATTGAGCAAAAAGCCGCAGCAAAATCGAGCATTTTTGGCCGCAATGATCACAAAAAAATAACTTCAGCGAAATCCTGCGCGGACTGAAAAAATAAAATAAAATTCAAAACAGAAAAAAGCAATAGTTTGAAATAAGTAGATAAAAAGAAAAAGGAAATAACTAAAGAAATGTTTTGTGGGGGGAAATAGTTATATTATATAATAATAATAATAATAATTAATATAAAATACTACTACTACTACTAATAATAATAATAATAATAAATAATGATTAATATAAAATACTACTACTACTATTGATAAAAATAATACTAAAAATAATAATAATTGATATAAAATACTACTAGTACTACTACTACTAATAATAAAAATAATACTAAAAAAAAATAATTAATATAAAATACTACTACTAATAATAGTTAATATAAAATACTCCTAATAATAATAAAATAATAATAACAATAATTAATATATACTACTACTACTACTACTAATAAAAAATAATAATGATAATAATAATAATAATAATTAAGGAAAAAAAGAAAGGGAAGAAAGCAATGAAGAGATCTGTGACATCTTAGAGTGAAAAGATGTGTAAGCTGTAATGCTGTGAGACAGAGACAGCTGGAGTGTGGTCATGCCTTTTCTGCAAGGATGGAAGGAAACGTCTTCCCCGTGGTTTAGTTTGCTTATTCCAAGCTCCTAGAGGGAGGCGGTAGACAGTCTCCTGGCTGTGGTAGGGAAGTTTAAACAGTAGTCGTCAGCCTGTGACCTCGGGAGACCGGCGGCTCAAGGACGGATCAGACTGTAGCGGAGGTGGAAGAAGGCGCTGCATGCTTTTCTGTAGGAACAATCTGAAGAGCAGGAGATAATGAGAACCGCTTCGTTATTCCTCTAGGCCTGGACACGGGCAGCCTTCAGAGTCAGCCTTGTAAATCATCTGTTCTGAGGATTACAGCAGACTTTCCTTTTTAAGACATTGCAGTCGGATCGTTTCAATCAGAGATCGGAGTGGAGTGCAGGAGAAGAAGAACTGTAGAGGATACTTTTTAAATTCCTTTTTAACCTCTCCTGTTTTTTTGTTTTGTTTTTTTTGAGTTCCATTTCACAAAACCTTGTGCAGACATTTGCACTCCATGTGCTTGAATGATGCTTTGAGGATCAGCATATGTGAGGAGAAACTGTGTGAAATCAGCTTTACACAGCTGCAGCCCTTGTGTGTGTGTGTGTGTGTGTGTGTGTGTGTGTGTGTGAACCCATTAACCTTTTGGAGCCTCGTTCCTCTGATTGCTGCCTGCCGCAGCTCTCCTACTATTTCCTGCTTAATAACTCCATAATGGCTTCCAACCCTAAATACTTTCTGCCTCAACCTCATGCATATTGCATCTTTTTTTATTTCTTTTATTTTAGCTCTCAATTAGATGTTGCTTTTTTGTGCCACGTTCTTTAAATGCCCCTGTTAAACCACAAGCCGGTTTCTGACTAAACCGAGGTTGGATTAGGGTTGTCACAGTACCAGAATTTCAGTAGTCATTACCAATACCAGTAAAATTCCACGATACTCATGTCACACCCCTCTTCATCTCCCTCCACTGGCTTCCTGTAGCCGCCCGCATCAAATTCAAGGCCTTGATGCTCACCTACAAGACCTTGCCTGGGACAGCACCCTCCTACCTCAACTCTCTCCTGAAGGCTTATGTTCCCTCACGCGATCTGCGATCAATCAACGACCGGCGCTTAGTAGTGCCTACTCAGCGTGGCTCAAGGTCCCTTTCAAGGACCTTCAAACTAACCGTCCCTCAGTGGTGGAATGAACTTCCAACCTCAGTCCGGCCCACAGAATCTCTCACTATCTTCAAAAAACAGCTAAAGACCCACCTCTTCCATGAACACCTAACCAACCCATTAAAAAAAAAAAAAAAAAATTTACTCTGGCACTTACACCTCTCAATTAATGGATCTTGTATAGTAGCACTACTTGTATTGTTCTCTGCTTGGTATATCGCTTTGCTTGTATTTCCTCATTTGTAAGTCACTTTGGATAAAAGCATCTGCTAAATGAATAAATGTAAATGAACTCCGTACCAATTTCGGTACCAAAGCAAAAACATGCTAATTGAACAACACACTGTTTTATTAATAAAGGTAAATATAAAAATGCCATTCTGTGTACTTCAAGTACATCACCATTATTAAAGCTACTAGAGTTCTCCAGACAAGAGTAGAAATGTGTTTCTGACTGACTGATATTAAAGACAAACAGTGCTAGCCACACATCTGTTATTTCCTAACACATAAATTTCAGATATATCGCTCATCAAAAGCCTCTGGTGTGTAAAATTAGTGAACCCCATCATGTCCTCCCATTTATTTTACTCCAATAAAAGTTAAAGCATTAAATGGTTAATAAGGACTCCTGACTGTATTAGCGTTAAACGCGCGTATGCTAACATTAAGTGAGCAAAAACGAGGATGTTTTCTTGCAATAATACACTCGAATTAAACTATGCTACAACATTTATAATGCAACCGCTTCCATCATTTTAAACTCACCTGCTTGAATAAATACTGCGGTTAAGCAGCCACTCCTCCTGAAAGCACGGTTAATCTATCAGCACATCAATTTTAGGGGCGTGGCTTTTACACACTTAGCGGTAACACTACCGAAAGCGGAAAACAAGCGTCCAAGAGAAATACATGTATTTCGCGTACTATATAGTAGGTAAGTATGCAGTCTCGGACGTAGCCATGGCGACCGGCGGAGCTGCTAATGCTTTGGCTCCAATGTCTTCTTGTTGCACGGTGCACCCATGAAAAGTTCCCGACTGACCACCTGTCAGGCAGCGCGTCAGTACCAGGTTGACCCGGTACTACTGGTACTGATGAAAATCTGGTACCGTCAACCTTTTCTCTTTTTAGTACCGACTTGGAACCGAAGTACCGATACTTTTGACAACCCTAGGTTGGATGTACGGAAAAATCAGCAGCGGGCCGGTGGATTGCGGTTACACGCAGGGTCGAGGAAATTCGCACGCGTACTTTGGGTTGGGAAGTTGGTGAGTGGGATTTGTTTTTTTGTGTTTTTTTTTTTTGTTTGTTTTTTTGGATGGCTGGATGGATGAATGATGATGACGATGATAATAATAATAATAATAATACTTATTACAAGTGAAATGATTTGTAACGAGTCATTTGTATATGCTGGCAGTTAGTTCATCTCAGTGTTTTGATCTCCTGTAATCCCTGTGTGTATTGTATCGCTGTTCCTTTGCAGTAACATGGTAGATTACATCACATTCCAGCATTTAGGAAGTTTTCTTCCACAGGAAAAATACAAACCGTTTACTTTACCATTTCCTTATGGGTTCTGAGTTCACAAACCCTTTGTAGACATTTGTAGAAATTATATATATATATATATATATATATATATATATATATATATAAATATATTTCTCCTTGAAACCTTAGACCTTTTTGTTTATTCTTAAAACAGGTTCTCTGTGGTAGAATAGACAGACAGACAGACCGAGAGGAGTTAAGTGAGGGTCAGTGTTTCACAAACTCCTGGCTGCCTCCTCTGTGGTGAAACACGGCACAAACACACCACTGTGCACTAGCGGCTAGACGCCTCACATGCTGGTGTCAGATCTGCACTCTGTCTCCTCTTTGCTCAGGTGGGATAAGATGTGAGATGTTTACTTGTTATGCTTCTCTGCAGTGTGCAGTCTGGCCACGGGCGATGTGAGATAACCGTGCGTTTACTTTCAGGTTTGTCGAGAGCTACTGAGATGTTTGCAGAGTTGGATTTCGACTTCAGCCCAGTTGCTTTACTGTCACTGCTGGAGATGTACCACATACTAACTACGGAAAGAGATCCGAAATCACGGGTGTAGGGAATTCTTAAACCAGATGTTTCAATGCGTAGATACCACCATGTAAAGCTGTCCGGATAAATTGGACCTGTAATTATTTTCTAGAACAGTGCTTCTGCAAGTAGTCCCGGCTGTAAGGAAAACGCGGGTATATATTAATACACTAATACATTTTTACTCTAGTAACAGAGAACTGACAGCGACATGCATGATGCATACGCCACATAATCTAAGACTGAAAATAAATGCATCAAGAAACAGGCTGTTGTTTAAAAAGGACCATGTTTAATCATTGAAATGGTCGAGCTTGAGATGGAAGGAGTCTCCAGTGTTAGCAGTTTGTAAAGGCGACTTTTCCGCCCCTGGAGAGTCTTCAGGACGGAGGTCTTTGTGTCGCGTGGCTTCTCATAACATGACAAGTTGAGATTTGTTTTTTGTGTGTGTGTGTGTGTGTGTGTGTGTGTGTGTGTGTGTGTGTGTGTGTGTGTGTGTGTGTGTGTGAGAGTGTGTGTTAGCTTCTAGAGAGAGGGAAAGAAGAGAGGCTGGTGAGAGAATACTTTCAGAATGTTAAATGTGACTATAAACCAGCCCGTACAGGATTTGTGAAGGGTTTTTGAATTTTATTTATTTATTTTTTTGTGATCGTTGTGGTCAAAAATCAGTCCCTCCAGGATTTTGCGATCCCAGAAATGAATTCAGAATCAAGGAAAGTCCGCAATATTCTGAGGAGCTTGCGATTTGTCAAAATTACCACCGATTTTCCGCAAATTTTGGCCGAGATGCGTCATGTGACCTCATCACAACGCACATTAAGCCAAAGCCCTCTTCGATTGAACATGAGTACAGCAATCAGAAAAAAAAACTCCCCGAAATCCTGTACAGACTCCAAAATACTTCATTTTATTCTAAGATTCTTTTTGCCAAAATTTGCGATGCAACTTTTTTTTTTTTTTGTGGAAAATGACTTGAAATTGCACGCACAGGATTCTTCTTTTAAACTATACTGGTGAAGACGCATGTAATCACTTTCTATGATTAAAAAATTATACCACAGACAACATTGAGTACAAATTTATATTACTTTTCTGACCTCGAGGGCTCGCTAATATATAAAGGTAAAGGCTCTCTAATATATAAAGGCTATCTAATATATACCTTAACTTTGTTAACTTTGTTAAGGTATAATGTAAAAACATGGGTTTCATTTTTAAAGTGGCCATTGTTCGTTTCATGTAGTTTAATAATAATCTGTACTCTTTTGCAATTTCACAGAACATAAGCTACTCATCAGTTGTTGTTTTTTTGCCATGAACACATGCGGTCGCTCCAGTCATGGTGATTTGCCTCGGCATTTGGGGCACAGCAGCCGTTTTTCTATACTTTATGCAGGAAATGTGACTCGCCAGTCTTGTTTTTTCTTTCATGTTCTACGACAGTGTTACATGGTGTACAAAACAGTGATGATTGCTGGTTAATGAGATCTTGTACTCCTGTTCAATGCACGTGAAATGAAGAGGGAATTGGCTGAATGCGCACTGTGATGATGTCACGCAGCATGTTGCACTCCCTGGTATGAGCAGGCCAAGCCACCCCTTCATTTATGATCAGAGCAAGGGGAGCTCTGTAAAGTTACTGGCAAAAAATCACCGATACAGGTTTAAGAAGATATATAAAAATACAATCTTTATTAAATAGTTGTTTTCTCCTTTTGAAGTTAGGCTGAAGTTTGGTCAATAAATAAAATAAATACATCAATAACAGTTACATAGTCGTTACATCTGGACCAGGAGAGCCTTAGGGCGTTGGGTGCTAACAGGATGCTAAATTCTCAATATCACACGTGAATGAGTACAAAACATACCCTCTATACACGACCCACCAGTTATTCAGAAAATACACTGCAGATTTTTATCACTTTGGTGAAAACCTAGCCAACCTACCCTGGTAAAAAAAAAAAAAGAAGGGAAAGAAAACCAAATCTGTAGTAGTTTTGAAATTTTGCGAGCTCCTCTGAATATTGTGGAGTTGCTTGATTTCGCGTTCATTGCTATATATATATATAATATATAATTAGAGCTGCAACAACTATTCGATAAAATCGATAATAATCGATTATGAAAATCCTCAACGAATCTCATTATGGATTAGTTGGTCCGTGCATGGCATGGGGGAGATTTACTCATTACGTTACTTCTGTTCAGAAAACACACTTCTGAGAGTAAATACTAAAGATGTGTCCCAAATGACGTACTGTACACTTACAATATGCACTGTGTACTCTACCGTCCAGTGCAGTGTTTCTCAACCGGTTGAGAACAATAAAATGTAAAAAAAATAAAAATAAATAAATCTTAATGTTTTGATTCAATTTTAATGTTAATATTATTAATGATAAATATTAATAAAATAATGTAACACATATGTGTATATATATATATATATATATATAAATATATATATAAATGACTGATAAATATAATTGTTGTGGAGTGAGGGGGTCCTTGTGGAATGGAACACATTAGTTTTTTAATAACCTGAAAGTTTGCCCCCATCCGATTAACCGATTAATCAAAGAAAAATAAATAAATAAAATAATCGGCCAACTAATCAATTATGAAAATAATCGTTAGTTGCAGCCCTAAAATAATTATATATATATATATGCTAAATGTGAATATAAACGAATATAAAATTCAATATGATGTCATTCTTTACGTAACATAATGTAACGGTGACGGATAGCTGTGGTATGAGGGGAATAAAACACCTCACACATTGTTTAATCCCTCCAATGTGCTTATCACAGGATTACGTGTAAACCGTGCACAAGATGTGAAAGCCCTCTTAGATCTGGGAAAGTTTGATCAAAAATGTATCTTTTAAGGTGAATAAATTTAAAAGCATGGTTCTATTGGATGATGTTCTGCCCTGAGCTACCTAGTTGTTACTCGGTTGCACAGCGCGTGTGGTGGGTGACCTGCAGTTTACAGACTGAGACTGCTACAGCAGCACTGTTGACCTGCAGCATATTTAAAAGCGTTCTTTAGCGAATACGAATCTGAAAGAAAATGGACTCCTATCAGCGCTCCACACAATTCCTGAGGTTTTAAGAGATTGGGCCTTTAATGACAGCAGTGAAAGCCTGGAGCGTTCTTTTGACGTTGACCATCAGTGATTATTCCGCTCGTTCGCATGTGGATCGACATCATCGACTTAAGTTACTCAAGTGTTTTGTTTTTTTTTTCGGATTGAAGTTGACCATGCTCTCGACCACAAGAATATGGAGGTCTTTTTGCATTGAGCGGGCCTCCTTAAAAAACGTTTGTGCTTCAAGTGTGTCAGATGATCCTCCTTGGATTTTGGAACACAATCTGATCCAGAACCACTGCCCTGGGTGCGTGCTTGAGGAAAAACTCTCTGAACCCTCTACAAGCACGGCGAACTTATCGTCTCAGGACATGTCCTCCTTTTAATCTGGTGCTGTATCGTTGCTTCACACCAGGCCAGAACTGTGGATAGAGTCCCTCCGTTCTCAGTTTCAGCTTTGCGCTTGTATCTCGTATTTCAGTTGTGGAGTGAAAGCACAGGGATGGAAACAAGGTCGGTGATCTGTGACTGGGTGCTCGTTATGTGTACAATTAGAGTCTTGTGACTGAATTGTAGGGAAGGAATCTACAGAATGCACAAGCCTGCAAATGTGAAGGTGATGTGAGTCAAGCACATAATAACAGTTCACTGGAAATGTTTGGAAGAAATGTCTAAACACAAAATGTGTTACCTGGAGTCAGCATTGTTATCCTGATGACCAGGAGGTTCTGTTTTCTTCCATTTCCTGACGTGGACAGTGTGACAGTTTTGCTCACATTTGCAGTATTTAGTTATTCTAAATATGGCTGCACTCTCGCATGGGTTCACGGGACTCTTTGTATCATATCGCTCTTTTTTTTTTTTTTTTTATGTATTCAGCATTATATAACACAATAAGTGCCTTAAATATTATGAGTGATTTGGAGGTTTGGTTGTATGGCTAATTAGCATGACTGTGTTAGCTGACAGGAGCGATAAAAAGAAAAAGGAAAAAAAAAAACAAGTGTTGCGTCGATAAGCCTGTCAGAAATGCATGTAGAGATCTTGTGAGAAGTCCCGAGCTGCTGTGAAAAGACGAATACATAATAATACGTTTCACAGATATGAAATTAAACCGTTTCACTAAAGAGGAATTGTCTTCATTGACTAAATGTGGCACAATAATTTTACATAATAGCGATATAATATTATATAATGCGCCAAAAGGCTCTTACTTTTATTTATAGCACAGCCCTTTTAAACTCTCAATTCTGAAACCACAAATTAATATGAATGCGCTTGTCCTAATACATCAGTCCAACCAGGATTTTGTGCTTTTGTGATCGCAGAAATTGGCGCAAAACCAAGCAACGTTCGGAGGAGCTTGTAATTTTTCAAAATGGCCGCAGATTTTCTATAGATTTGGGCCAATACGCGTCATGTGACGTGATCACGACGTGCATTCAACCAAAGCCCTCTTCAGTTCACCGGAGTACAGCTAGAAGGTCTCATTTACCAAGAAACCTAGCCGTGAAAGACCGTGCCAATCAATTTCGTGCAAGTGCAATTTCGCCAGTTCACGTATTTTTCCAAAATCGAGAAACGATCACAAATAAGAATCTGTGAAAACCTGTACAGACTGAAATATTACCTACAGGAACAACATGCACATGGTAGCTGCACCATGTAAACAGATTTAAAAATGCATGTAATCGTTGATATTGTGACCTTTTCTGTGATTCGTATATTTTTTTTGCATTTTTCGGAGGAGTCTCCAGTGTTGTAACAGTCAGCGGTAAAGCTGTAACAAGGTTTTCCAATACTGGAATATCTTCAGGACGAAGAGTATTAACATCACATACTGCTTTTATTTTTGAGAGAGAGAGAGAGAGAGAGAGAGAGA
The DNA here is from genome assembly GCF_023375685.1 of Ictalurus furcatus. Classification (NCBI taxonomy): domain Eukaryota; kingdom Metazoa; phylum Chordata; class Actinopteri; order Siluriformes; family Ictaluridae; genus Ictalurus; species Ictalurus furcatus. The sequence goes on along the minus strand of NC_071271.1, from coordinate 6,472,699 downwards.
GCGAGCCTGGTGAGAGAACGACTGTTTATAGCTTCCATAACATACATGAGAACAGGACCTGCCTTGTGTCACGGACGTTCCAGTCATTGATTGATTATTTTCTTATAATCGCATCTCCTATTGTGCTTTATTCCGTAACTAATCATGTCTCGCCTGTTTTTAAGGAATACTTTTATTAAATGTAAAAAGAAATGAAAATGGACACGGTTTGTTTTGGTTTTTAAGCTGTTCAGACACTATATATTTCCATCAGATGGTATTACACACGTGCACAGGCAACACTGTCGAACAGCAGAGTTTCCTGCTGTATTTTTAACCATGAGTCATGACCTGTTGTTCCCAGGTGTCAGAAATGACCGTGTTCTATAAAGAAGTCCTGAGAGAAACTGCAACAGACCTGTTGGAAAAAAAACACTCCAAAGCCCTGATTGATTTAAAACGCTTGTGTTCCTCTATAGCTATTCTGATGAGTCATAGTGTGCAATATTGGGGTGCATATTATGCACAGTATTAGGGTGCATCCCTTTGTGGCCCACTAGAGTTGTCAAAATTTTGCAGTTTAGTTTTTTTCCATGCTAGGCTCTTCCGTATTGTCTTTCTCAGCTAAGAGACTGCGTCCTCTATCTAAAAACCTATCCATTTTAAATAGTCTTAGGTTGTATCATGGACATGGACAGCAATAATCCGATATTAACCTGATTAAGAAACTAGCATGTAAACCGCGATTATTCATGACCTTTATCTAGCCAGACTCTGGGTTACTGATCAGAAGGTCGGGGGTTCAAGCCTCAGTACTGCCAAGCTGGCACTGTTGGGCCCTTGAGCAAGGCCCTTAACCCTCTCTGCTCCAGGGGTGCTGTATCATGGCTGACCCTGCGCTCTGACCCCAACTTCCTAACATGCTGGGGTACGTGAAGAAAAGAATTTCACTTTGCCGTATGTGATCAATAAAGACTCATTATCATTATTACTGAAGGTGGTCGTAGTTAAGGTTAGCTCTTCGTTAGTTCTTCGTGATTAGTATGTGCCTTAACTCATCGTTAGTTCATATTTAAGTAAGTGTTAATTCAAGTATTAGTGCATTGTAAAGTGTTACCCATGGGGGGGGGATAAATGCTAAAAAAAAAGTGAAATTGTAAAACTAGCAGATCCTTTTTTCGTATTCCAGCTACACGCTTCTTTTAGGTTACGCGTAATTGCATCTGTTGAAAGTGGAGTGTGAAAACGAGCACTCTTCCGTCTGAGAGGAGCGCTGGCAGTTGGCCGCGGCCTCCCGCCGAGCGCGATCGGCAGGGGGTCTGTGACCACATGGACGCCATAATCGGCGTTTTGACTCATCATTCATAGTGCAGGTTTATAACTGATCTCGTTTCCATGTAAAACGAAAGGACTTATCAGCTTAAGCCGATTGTAAGAGCACAAGAGGGGCCATCTTTTCAGTGCCGAGGGAGAAGCCTCTGGGGTGAAGTGTCCAGACGATTAGAGACGCTCTCCTCTCTCAGAGAGATTAGTGATGTGGAAAAGCGTAGCTAGTCCTGTTCTCCTCACTTATCGGGTTAAATTTTCAGCTTCATGAGCATGTCCTCCGTGCGTCAGAAATAAACCTCAAACAGGGAGAGATGTCAGCTTGCAGTGCTTTTCTTTCTCTCTCACATACAGTGTGCCGTGTGAAGGTGATCAATAACTTTTAGGAGCAGGTCTTGCGCTAGTATTATTGTAACTAACAAAGTGAAACAAATCTCCTTTTGAAAAATGCACGACTACACTGGCTGTTTATTCGCAGTGATGGATCAAATGTATGTACTATACCTGAAGAATAATGTGACCAATGACTGTCATGGTCCTGTGAAATACAGATTATAGGAATTTATTCATTACTAAGAGTTACATACCTCACTTTTAATAATAATAATACGCTGGAAAAACCTGACCACTTGAATACAGATGTGCGCTCTGGTGTGGTCGTCATCCTAGAATTATACAGAATCCACTTTTCCCAACATTTTATTTAAACAAGAAACAAAGCACACACCCACATGTAGTTGAGGTCATAAGTTTACATACGCCTTGCAGAATCTGCAAAATGTTCATTAAAAAAAATAAACATAACATTTTTTACTTTTTAAAAAAAATTTAATTCTGCCCTGAGTAAGCTCTATTTCACATTACAGATGTGTACATATAGTCCACAAGACTCAATAATAACTGGATTTACACAAATGAACCAGTTCAAAAGTTTGCACACCCTCGATTATTAATACTGTGTGTCGTTACCTGGATGATTAACAACTGTTTTTATGTTTTGTGAGAGTTGTTCATGAGTCTCTTGTTTGTCCTGAGCAGTTAAACTGCCCACTGTTCTTCAGAAAAATCCTCCAGGTCCTGCACATTCTTTGACCCTTTTCCAACAGCGGCTATATGATGTTGAGATCCGTCTTTGCACACTGAGGACGTCTGAGGGACTTGTACACGACTATTACAAAAGGTGCGAACATTCAGTGACGCTCAAGAAGGCAACTGGATACATTAAGAACCGGGGGGTAAACTTTTGAACAGGATGATCGGTGTAAATTGTTTTTTTTTTTTAAAGATCTTTTTTTTTTTTTCATTTAGTACTGCCCTTCGGAAGCTACATATTTAAATATTTAAATAAAGCTAGATCTTTAAGTGTTTCCCAGAAGGCAAAATAATAACAATTTACATCAATTCGATCATCCTGTTCCAAATTATGTAAACTTTTATAACCTCAACTGTAAATGTACACAAATGTAGTGCTAAAAATTCATCCAGTCCATTCTGAGAATTTAGGGTGTTGTATTTTTAGACTGGAAAATAACGTTTTTAAAAAAGTAACCACATATATAACTGTAATATAAGGGTTCAAAGCAACATCACCTGTCTCTTTTACTACTTCTACATTTATTACTGAAAAACACTGCACGATAACACGGAAACACACCATCCTGAAAAGAGCCTTCGCATCCTGTGTGGGTCTGAGAGGAGCCGACTCGTGAGACCGAGCTGCACAAGGTCAATCATTAGCCCTACGGCTAACACAAACATGTCACTCAGCACCTGTTCATTAATCTGGGGGAAGAGGACCTGCAGCCCCGGCAGGTTTGCACCTGTGCTCAGAAGACTAGCGAGCTCGGTCCCTGCCCCCAGGCTGCGTACATCTGCCCTACACAGCATGCTCACCTTTCCCTATCATTTTCTGGGCTGTGTCTTTACTTTCTCTCTATATGTGTGTGTTTTGTGATTTGTAGCTGATGATGGAGGTGCAGTTGAGGTTTCAAAAAAAAAAAAAATCTTGTGTGTTTAAAAAGCGGCGAGTTAGGAACAGCTGTACAGCCGCTTCGCCATCTCTGCTCTCGCACAGATAATTAACACAAGCTGGAGCTGTCTCTTTTTTAAAATAAGCAAATCATGTAAACCAGTCTGAAAACGAGTGGGGGTGGGGGGGGTGGATTGAGAGAGAGAAATGGTTTGAACGTTAGGAATAGAGGATGAGTGATGCCAGTGGTGGCACAGATCAGCTCTCGGCTAAACCCTCCCTGTCTTTCGTAGATGGTTTGATCAGATTATTTTCTCTAACATTTTTTATTTTTTTATCAAATGCAACAACACAGTAATAATATAAAATACACCGAATTGTATGAAGAAGCGAGGCTTTCCAGCCCAGGACTGTAGATTTATGATTGATCAGAGACAGCAGTGTGAAACAAACCCTAGATTTCATTGTGCATTGGGGCGAATTTCATTTACGCTGATGCATCTGTAACGCATCATCAGCAGGGATTGAGAATTGTGAAATGCAGACGTGGGTATAACGTCAGCATGGTGTGTTATTTCTTCTATCATCCCTTTTTTTTTATCCCACAAAATGCCTTTGGAGGAGAAAAGAAGGGTGTACTCACATTAGGCGAGCCAAAGTCCAGTTCATTTGATTGGACCCCATAATCGCTCCGTACCGTGCCCGGGTACGGTATGCTGATTCCGTTGAAGAGGTGGGCTCGGGCACGGTTCGGTTGGACTCGGGCATGGTACTAGGGCTGCAACTAATGATTATTTTCATAATCGATTAGTTGGCCGATTATTTTTTCGATTAATTGAATGGGGCAGGGCAAACTTTCAGTACCATTTTTTTTCCGTTTATTTAAAATAAAATCCACAAACTGAGTGTTACCAATATAAACTCCTGACTAAAACTTTACACAACTGTTTGTCCAATTCAGAAAAGAACCCAACACACACACAAGAATATATATTATTCATTTAGGACTGTAGTTTAATTTAGTGCTTTTTCTGCATCCATAAAAAATAATGTATGTATGTATATATGTATGTATGTATGTATGTGTGTATATATATATATATATATATATATATATATATATATATATATATATATATATATATATATATATATATGTGTGTATGTATGTATGTATGTTTGTATGTATGTTTGTATGTGTGTGGGTTTTGGTTTGAATGAAAGTGTTTGTTTTTTTAAGTTTACCATTTATGATGTTCATAAGCAACATGGCAAGAAGCCAACATTACAAACTGAAAATTAAAAGTCAGCTCCCGAGTGGGAATTCGCCTTGGCGTCTGAAGATCGTGATTTTGCGTCCTGATGATGCTGGAGCTTTATCTGTGGCCAGGAGTCTAGGGAGCAAAAATGGCGGTGCTCTCTGAGTGGGAGGGATTTTATGCTCTCTCTGCCATGTCAGTCACGGCGTGAGGGCTCGATAGCCGATCGCCGACGTCTGTGAGCACATGTATGCAGAAGAGAGGCAGATGGCGCTTTCCTCGGAGTGTGCTACACTGCCTTGTGATGCAGCATTAGCAGCAGTTTGAAAAGATGCAGAAGCTGCCTTCATGCAGCTCTGAATAAGCACGTGTTTGCTATTAATCAGTGCTTGCATTCAGAGAAGCAAAATGGTTCTCTTCGTACTTGGAATCACCCTCGATCTGTGTATTTATTTACTTATTTATTTATTTAAGCCTCCAGGTTTTTTTAAACTAGTGCTTTGCCATGGAAACTTACTCAGTGGTATCCTCTAGAGAATCAGTCCTCAGTATCACAGCTCAGAGACGGTGTGAAATTGTTTTTAAATGATCTTCTGACCTGGGATGACTCACTTTGTGCAGCTCACTGAAATATCAAGAAAAGCAGAGTTGTCTTCACGCAAGCTGTAAACCTCTTGGTGCTTTTGATAGATAGATAGCAACTATTGATCAATCATTGATCGATAGATACGGCATTGTAATATTTGAGATAGGATGGCCATCCATCCATCCATTTTCCATACCGCATATCCTACACCGGGTAATCGGGGAGCCTGGAGCCTATCCCAGGGAACTCGTGGCTTGAGGCGGGGGACGGGGTGCCAACACAATTGCACACCCTTGAGGCTTGAGGTGGGGGATGGGGTGCCAACACAATCGCACACCCATTCACACACTACAGACAATTTGGAAATGCCAATCAGACTACAACGCATGTCTTTGGACTAGGGGGAGGAAACCGGAGTACCCAGGGGAAACCCACGAAGCACGGGGAAAACATGCGAGCTCCTCGCACACAGGGCGGAGGCAGGGTTTGAGCCCCAACCCTGGAGGTGCGAGGCCAACGCTCTAACCCTCTAAACCACCATGCCCAGATAGAACCAGTCTTCCTTTATAGTGTATAAAGCTTAAAAGTGTATAATTCTACATCATGCACGAACCAGTGTGTGTTGTGCTGATTACTGTATCTATGGCTAAAATGCATTTAATCAACTAGTGAGGAATGAAAATGTTAACATCCAGTATAATACCATAAACCAAATGTTTGCATAGCAGCATCTGGTCAGCACGGTTCACATAAATGCTTTCTGATGTGTGGTGACTCCACTTAACAACTCACTTGCTTCATCTGGGTCCAATTTATAATTCATGCCCATGCTTGCAATCTGAATTCTGATCAGATTTGTGTGTTTGTTAAATGTCGTTGTTGTTACATGCATGAACTGTTGACTAAGATCTTTAATCCCGGCACAAAACCACGATGCTTAAAGGTGCTTTTTTTTTTTTTTTTTTTTTTTTTTTCTCAAAGATGCATTCTGGACCGGCCGGCAGAAAAATCCACTATTGCACCTTGAATCCTTTATGTTTCAAAGTTTTGTTTTGTTCTGTTTTGTTTTGTTTTGTTTTTTGTTGTTGTTGTTTTTTTTTTTTTTTTTAAAAGTAGAGCTAATTTTGGACCATTGAGGTTGTATAATAATGGATGTACATGATATAGTGGTATATAGTGGAGTGGTATAAAGTCTACACACCCCTGGCAGTTTTTGTGATGTAAAAAAAAAAAAAATTTAAACCAAGATAATTCATGCCAGAACGTTTTTCCACCCTGAATATGAAATTATGACATAAAAATTAAGTGAAACACACAAGCATTTTAGGGAAAAAGAGGAAATAAAAAAGCTTATCATAACCTGGTTGTGTAAGTGTGCACACCCTTTTATAATTGTGGTTGTGGCTACGTTCAGAACAAACCAATTGCATTCAATGTCGTGTTCAAAAGTAATTATCATACAACTGTCATCAATTCAAGTATTCTGATTAACACCTAAATAAAGTCCAGCCGTTTCTGGAGGATTTTCTTCACATCTTCTTAGATTCGTCTGACAGCCATGGTCCGCAAAGAGCTTACAAAGCATGTACGATGTCTCACTTGTTGAAAGGAATCGATCAGGAGAGGAGTATAAAAGAATTTCCAAAACATTAGGGTATAACACCGTGAAGGCCATTATTACCAAGAGGAGAAACTGGAGCACCACAGTGACATCAGCAAGAGGAGAAACTTGAGCACCACAGTGACATCACCAAGAACAGGACGTCCCTCTTAAATTTATACAAGGACGAGACAAAGCTTACCAGAGAGGCTGCCAGGAGACCTACAGCTACGTTAAAGGTGCTGCAGGAATATCTGACAAGTACTGATTACTCTCTGCATGTCACAACAATCTCTCGTATTCTTCAGATGTCTGGGTTACAGGGTACGGCGGCTAATCGGAAGCCCTTTCTCACAAAAAAAAAAAAACATCCAAGTGCAACTAAATCACCCCAAATCATGTGGCAAAATGTGTTATGGTCTAATGAGACCAATTCCAAAAGGTATAGTAATTCTAAAAGGTATGTTTGGCACTAGGGCTGCAACTAACAATTATCCATTAGTTGGTCGATTATTTTTTCCGATTAATCAGACCGGGTGGGATTTCAGTACCATTTTCTTCTTTTATTTAAAATAAAATCCACAAACTGAGTGTTACAAATATAAACTTCAGACTAAAACTTTACACAACTGTTAGTCCAATTATATACAGTAAGACTGAAAAGAACCCAATACACACACACACACACACACACACACACACACATACCAGAATATATATTATTCATTTAGGACTGTAGTTTAATTCAGTGCTTTTTGTGCAGCCATAAAAAAAATGCATTAATACTTATAAACTAAGTATATATCTAAGTATATAAACAGTAAACTGGAGAAACTCGGTGACTCTGGGTATCTGCTAAAGCTAGTAGCGTCGCATTACGTGTGTATGACGTCATGCGCCGTCGACTAGGAAGCAGCTTATACTTCCAGTTAGTACAAAAAACCCGTTAGTCTTCCATTTGAGATGATATTACCTTTCTAAAATTCACACACTAGACGATAGAGTACATAGTGCATAGTGTAAGTGTACAGTACTTAATTTGGGACACATCTTTAGTATTTACTCTCCGAAGCGTGTTTTCGGATTAGAAGTAACGTAATGAGTAAATCTCTCCTGTGCTGCACGCAGACCAACTAATCCATAATGAGACTTGTTGAAAACGATTTTCATAATCGATTATTATTGATTTTATCGATTAGTTGTTGCAGCACAAAAAAGCACATCATCCACAGAACACCATCCCCATGGTGAAACATGGTGGTGGCAGCATCATGCTCTAGGGCTGTTTTTATTCAGCCAGAACTGGGGCGTTTATGAAGGTGGAGGGAATCATAAATAGCTACAAAATACCAGTGGATTTTAGTGCAAAACCTTTAGGTGTCTGTTAGTAACCTGAAGATGAAAAGGAATTTCACCTTTCAACAGGACAGTGACTCAAAGCATCCATCCAAATGAACAAAGAAATTCTTCACCAAAAGAAGAGCAATGTTTTTGAGTGATCTAGCCAGAGCCCAGACCTGAATCTAATAAAAATCTGTGGCGTGACCTGAAGCGGGATGTGCACAGGAGATTCCCTTACAATCTGACGGCTCTAGAATGTTTTTGCAAGAAAGAGTGAGGAAAATATTGTCAAGTAAAGATGTGCCACTCTGATAGACTCTTACCCAGTAGGGCAGAGTGGTGTAATAAAATCAAAAGCTTCTTCAACAAAGTATTCCATTAGGGGTGTGCACACTTTTATACAACTACATTATTGTAAGGTTTTTTTTTATTTTTCCTTTTTGCCCCCCTAATAAGAAAAGTTCTGTTTTCCACTTCATTTTTCTACGCTGTAACTTCACATTGAGAAAATCTGATTATGGAACGATTTGAGTTATTTTTATTGGGTTTCGTCTCAATAAGCTTTTAAAAAATCATCAGCATGAAGCATCGGTTTCTTGGACTTCCTGTCTGCCATATAACGCTGATCACTATATAATTACCATGAAACGAGGCTGGGAAACTCTCATGCAAATGTCAGCCTTACCCTACTGTGGAAAAACGGTTACGAAAAAAACAAAAAAAATCCACTCATTTATTTCTTTCCCTCTTAAGTCTCAACAGCTTCAAGTATTAAATGATACAATTTCCTTAAAACGCAACCAGATATGAGCGCCACTGCCAAACCAAACAGCACATTTCAGCACCCACATTGCACTCGCGTCAAGAGAGGCATACTTTTTATGTCATCTCATCAGTAATAAATATTCCAGTACACAGTCATGGATTGTTTGGCGCCTAAATTGACCATAAATATTGCCATGTTTAATCTATAACGAACCTTGATTTATTTAGATTTCATTTAAATATAAGGAGATATCCTTATCGGGGTGGGTACAGGGACGATCCTGGGAAAAACTGGGTACAAGATGGGAAACCAGTTCATGCTGGCACACCACCACATATTCACACACTCGTACACACCTATGTATTATATATGGATTGAACATTGTCTGTGAACGGGTGTATGAGCAGATGTGGACGGAGTTTGTGCTCATTGATTTGCATTTTGATTACATGTGTAATGGAGGTAGCAGTCTAATGCTAAGGGGTGTGTGTGTGTACAGTGTGTGTGTGTGTGTACAGTGTGTGTGTTAGAGAGAGACACACAGACACGGAGAGAGAGAGGGAATTGGGGCAGAGAGTTCTAGAATGCTGTTTGTGTGTGTGTGTGTGAGAATGTGTGTGTGTGTAAGGACTCAAAGCCACTCCCCTCTCGTGGCCTCCTTCGTTCTGCCTCCATTTTCTTCTTGCCCTTTTTTTTTGGTTCACAGCTGAGAGCTCAGCCAAGCTAAATATCTGGCTTGGCCTCAAAACATGGAATATTTTAGTGGAGAAGAGCAAAGCGGTTTACACCAGTTTGGTTTGAAGGATTTTCTGCCTTTTGTGGCCTAGTTGTTGTGGAAATCTTCACCACACACTGCCATTGAGCTGCATTCGCATTCTGCTTCCTGGTGGATTGTACATGACTGGATTGAATGATATGTATGATATTAAACACCGAAATCACGATTCTTACTCCGGGGAATTAGATGCAAAATCGCTTTTTTTTTTTTTTTTTTTTTGTTTGTATGGTGCTGTGAAAAAGTATTTGCCCCCATCCTGATTCCTTCGGTTTTTGTGTACATCCCGCACTAAATTTGTTTAAAAAAATTAGAAGCAAAATCTAAGATAAAACAATGGCAACTCGAGTAAAACACAAAATACGGTTTTTAAATTTATCCAAAAAAGTTGTCTAATACCAACTGGGCCTGTGTGAAAATGTATTTGCCCTCATAGTTACTAAATCCTCAAACTAAAAAAAGAGAAAGTACACCAGCATCTGGTGCAGTGGTGACGCGGAGGTTAAGGCTCTGGGTTACTGATCTGAAGGTCGAGGGTTCAAGCCCCAGCACTGCCAAGCTGCCACTGGTGGACCCTTGATCAAGGCCCTTAACCCTTTCTGCTCCAGGGGCGCTGTATCATGGCTGACCTTGCACTCTGACCCCAACTTCCTAACATGCTGGGATATGCGAAGAAAAGAATTTCACTGTGCTGTAATGTATATGTGACCTATCATTAATATGATCATGCTCTGGCCAAATTGACTTGAACGCACCTGACATTGTAATTATGACTTCTCAACTCATAAATGCGAACTTCCTTAGTGTGTGGCTATAAACAAGACACTTTTAATTAATGCCACAGGGTCAACCAGTGAGACATGTGTTTTGAATTTGACATGAGGACAATTACCAGCATACTTCTCTCTCTCTCTCCAGTCTGCCATGTAGTCTGTTTGCTAATCAGACCAGACATGACATGGCACGGTTGCAAGGAGAACGCCACTGCTCTCTAAAAAGAACGTCGTGCTCTTGTGCAGTTTGCAGAAGACTATTGGAAAAACGTTTTGTGGATGGATGAGACCAAAACAGAACTTTTTGGTTTAAATGACAAGGATTATGTTTGGAGAAAGGAAAACACTGCATGTGGTGGTAGTATCATGGTTTGGGTCTGTTTTGCTGCATCTGGACCAGGACGACTCACTATCATTGATGGAACAATGAATTCTGAATTATACCAGAGAATTATAATGAAAATATCAGGACATCAATTAGAGAATCATCATAGTTTAGTCTCATTTGCTTAATTGGGTTCTCTTTATCTACTTTGTGGACTTGGGTGAAAATCTGATAATGATTTAGGTTATTTCTGCAGAAATACAGAAAATTCTAAAGGTTTCACAAACTTTCAGATCGGAGTAGGGACTCGGGAGGTGAACTAATCATTTCTGTTTCCTGTACCGAGCCTACGGGACTGTCACGTGACAAAAGAATGAACAACTCGGACCAGAAGATCCAGTTGAGTGGTGAATTAATCATTTCTGTTTCTCATAAAGCCATTGTCCTCGGCTACGTTATCGTTTCTCCCTGTGATTTGGGGATTTCCTCTCTGTAGTCCGGTTTCCTCCCCCAGTCAAAAGACATGCGTTGTAGGCTGATTTGGCATGTCCAAACTGTCCGTAGTGTGTGAATTGTGCACTGTGATGGATCGGCACCTCATCCAGGTTGTCCCACACCTCGTGCCCCGACTTCCCCGGGATAGGCTCCAATGTCCCCCGTGACCCTGTGTAGTATAAGTGGGATGGAAAATGGATGGATGGATGGATGGAATATGATCAAAGTTTCCGTGAGTAGATGTGTTTTTTTTTAGCTTTTGAAAACGTACCATTTCAATTTAATTCTGCTCAAATCAACGAAAGGAACAAAATGACTTGAATAAAGATTTGTTCATTTTGCTGAACGAATAATGATCCAATCTTCTCATCGCTACTACAGAAGCCATGTTGGTTCATGTCATGGTAAAAACAATGACTTTTTTTCATGTTAATCGGTACTGCTACAGTATTTTGGCACGTACAGTTTTAATACTTTGCTGGGTTCACATCCGGGCTGCAGTCTGCCAGTTGATGTCCCGTGGTCAAAAAATCTCCTACTGCCTGTAGGTACCCGTTTCCTCTGGGTGTGATGTAATCGGGAAATATTTCAGTCGTGTGGTTTTGCTTTCCCGTCCTACGCAGCTGGTGTTCTTTCTCTTTTCCTGCTCGGCTTTTTGAAGTGATCCTCACGAGTGGTTTTGGCCTTGACTGGCGATCTGCTTGTCCCAAAACAGTTGTTGTAACTGACATGCCATTGCCTCATAGCTCGAGGTTCTAGAGGTGCCCATGGGAAATTAAAATCAGAGGAGGCAGGCTGAGGCAATCTTATGTCTCAATCTTTGTGTAATCTTTGTGCTCTTCCATAAAGAGGCTGAGTAAAAGCAAAACAAAGCAAAAAAAGACGTTTTCTGAGGCTACATTCTCTAACTTGACCGCCATTACACAATCAAGCATATTCATCCTTCAAATGAACGTTCTCATGCATTCATGATTAGGATTGTTGGATAAAATATGGCTCTGATGTGTACCTCTTTGATGGCTTGTTATGTTTTGCTGTTTTATGTGCTCTGGGGTTGTTTATTCTGAAGGTTGTTCAGCGTTCTAGGCTCTCCTCCTCTCTGGGTTGCCTCTGGTTCCTATGGTTAGTGAGCTTCCTTCAGTCAGAACATTTGGGTTTGAGGTTTATACTTAGTGGTGGAGTTTAAGTTTTTTTGTGGTTTGAGTTGGCATTGTGTGAACGTGGGGAGATGGAAGATGGACACAGAGAGGTACAGCTTTTCTGGGGGTTTTTTTTCCCCAAATTTTTCTGCAGAGAAGACCTCATTCTCCATCCATCTATCTATTTTCCGTACCGCTTATCCAACACAGGGTTGCAGGGGAGCCTGGGGCCTGTGCCAGGGAAATCAGGGGCACAATGCAGGGGACATTCTGGACAGGGTGCCAACACATCGCAGGGCACAATCACACGCACATTCACACACGACGGGCAATTTAGAAATGCCATTCAGTCTACAGTGTGTGGAGTACCCGGAGTACCCGGAGGAAACCCCTGAAGTCCAGGGAGAACATACAAACTCTACACACACAGGGTGGAGGTAGGATTCGAACCCCAAACTCCAGAGGTGTAAGGCAAACATGCTAACCACTAAGCCACCTTTTTTTTTTCTCCATGGTTCTGGCAAGATAGTTTTGTTGTTGTTGATTTTTTTCCCCCGTTTTTCTGTGGTGATGAGAGACAGTTTTGTTGTTTATTTTTAAATATTTTCCCCCCTTTTTCTGTGGTGATATGAGAGAGTTTTTTCTTCTTTTAAGCATGAACAGTTTTCTGAAAGCCTCGGCAGTTTGAAACATAAATACCGTTAAAGTTTAATTGTCTTTGGGGAAAGTCGGAGGGAGTGAGAACAGCCGCTAGTGTGAAGAGGACCAAGATTTATTGCGAGGGTGAGATGGGGGTGAAAGCAAAGACACGGTTTTGTCTCTTGTCTCTTTTCTCCTTTGACTGCTTCGCTCAAGCCCTTCACCAGAGACACAAAGGAGCGAAGGGAAAAGCCGCCTCACACTTCCTCTAATCACACCCCCCCCCTTCCCTCTGTTCCTTTCTTTCTCTTTTTCTCACTATGTCATGTCACGACGTCTAGTTTTATACATTTGGTTGTAATTTTCTGCCACTGCTTTATTCATAGCATTAAATCTTCATGTGGAATTCCATCCTGTGCAGTTGCTACTCTACGATTATATTACTGGATCTGCCATACTGGTGTGGTGTTTGTTTGTTTGTTTGTTTGTTTTTGTTTGTTTGTTTGTTTGTTTTTCTGTCTCCATCCTCAAGAAATGTACCTTCTGTTTTTATCTCAGAAAATTCCTCTGTAGCATATCCAATGATTTCATTTAATACGATACACTAAACAGACTTTCGATTCGGCAATTTCTTTTTTCAATAAAGTGCGATTCATTTGCTCTTCAGCATAGTGCTGAGACAGATCACATTATAATATCGATATTGTGTTCAATTGCCACAACACTCATTTCTGCTATATTGCTAGTTTCTACAGTATTTTAATAACAGTTGCAACAGATTCAGAATTCGAATGGACCTCCTTTTCACTGTGAACTCATTTTCGTTGACATTAACTAGGCATTATCGACCTCTCTACATTGTACTGTGATATAAGTTTTTGTTTGGCATAGTATTTTCTTCCAGTGTGAGCAATTCAGTATTACTTGAATTGTTTTAAGATGCATTGCAACAACTTTTCTCTGAGGAAAAAGCGATGGATCAGATCATTTCCTCTTCACTGCTCTCGCACTAGAATGAAAACGCAACTAGTTTTCAATTAAAAAGAAAATCATTTCAAAAAAAGACAACGTCCTCAAGCTGATTAAACGAAATATTATGACAAGCTACAGGTATGCAGCTTCGGCGTATACGCAGCTTGTAGTGTTCCATTTTATCCATCTATCGATTCATTATTGGGATTGAATTTGAGTTTGTATGAAAGTGATTAGCACCATTTCCATGTGTCACTGCTGTGATTATATGAGCACGGTGGTCAGCTTAATGATTTTAAGTTCACTTTCGACGCCGTCTTTCTCCTGAACCAAAGCAGAACGTCATCTTGTTTTCCAGAAGAGGGAAAAAAAAACCCCTCCTTGGGTGGTTAATTGAGTGAGCATAAAGCCAAAAACTCTTAACCCTATTCACAAGCTGTTGGTTCCTATGTTGATAAAAGGATCTTCCCAACCCTCTGGACTCTTTCTCACACCGAGCAGCGGGGCTCTTCTCTCAGAATTGTCCTGGTGGTGGCTTCCCTGCTGTTCTGTGGAGTTGATAGTCCTTGAGCAGCACTACTGCGCACACACACACTTTCTCAGGATCTAACAATAGCCTCCTCAGTCCTGGCCCCAAATAATCCCCTCATACTCGCTTTACTCTGAGAGTGTGTGTGTGTGTGTGTGTGTGTGTGTTCAGGCCTGTGTTTGCTCACTGCAAGAGGCTGCCTCGGCTCCCGACTCTGTAGTGTTCCAGGAGCATATAAATAAGAGTTCTTTCAACATGGTATACCGTTATTTTAACTTAATATCTCCTTAAGACATATTAACCTTGTTCAATATATCTGATTCATTTCATATATACATTGTGGAGTGTATAATGTTATCAATAACCAATTGATACCAATAAACACCAATTTATTGAATATGAGGTTATAAATCGTATTCCGTATGCTGTTTTGTTGCTTGAGTAGAATTCAGTGCTCGAAATGGCCGCTATGTCCGCTAAACCTGACCGGATTCTATCAAGTTAAGTGTTTGGAGTTGAAACCTTGCCAATACCGCAGTCATTTTAAGTGCGTTATCGATCATACAGATGTGTCTGTGTTAATGGAATTCCACTAAAACATCTGGCATAAATTGTTGTTATTATTGTGTTTAAAGATGTTTTTCATGTAGTACTGCCTTTCAAAAGCTACACAGGATATGTACGTTTCCCAGACGACAAAATAATAATAACAATTGACTTTTGAGTCATCCTGTTTAAAAGTTTACACCCCCCTGGCTCTTAATGTATCGAGTCCATCAGTAGTCCTCAGTGTGAAAAGATGGACCTCAACATCATGTACTCGCTGTTGGAAAGGGCTCAAATATGCAGAAGATGCTGGAAAAGCAAAGAATGTGCAGGACCTGGAGGGTTTTTCGTCCAGAAGAACAACAGTGGGAAGTTTAACTGCTCAGGACAAACAACTATCACAAAACACACCTGGATGGGTCATCCAGGTAACAACACGAAGTATTAAGAATGAAGCGTTTGTAAACTTTTCAACTGGTTCATCTGTGTAAATTCAGTTATTATTGTGTCTTCAGGACTATATGTAAACATCTGTAATGTGAAATACTGTAGCTTATTCAGCGCGGGACTAAATAAAACAAAATGCAATTTTTATGATGCCTTTCATTTTAAAATTATTTTAAATTATGAACATTTTTGCAAATGTACACTCATGACCTCAGCTGTAAATATTAAGTCAAAATGCCAAGATATTAATGAACAAATTAACACGTTAGTGTGTGTGTGTGTGTGTGAGAGTGTGTGTGTGTGAGAGTGTGTGTGAGTGAGAGTGTGTTCGTTCCATTGCTCTTGTCTACCAGGACATGCTGTGTCTGATGTAAGTTGCGTGTCATGCTGCTGCTGATAAGATTCCTGAAAGGCTCTGATCACCATCAGGACAGAATGAGTTTTCAGGGAGTGGAAAAAGACGGTTAAGATAAACACAATGTTAAAGAGAGTTTTTTTCTGCTCTCAGTACCTTGACTGTTTCTTTCCCTCTTTTGCCTACGACCCGTTTCCCCCCAGTTTTCACCATGAATAGACCATAAACATCAGTCAGATACAAAACTGCTTCAGTCAGAGGAGGAGGAGAGCTGATACTATGGTAATTGTGTCTTAAAATATCATCAAATGCAACCCAAATTCCAAAAAAGTTGGGACAGTATGGAAAATGCTAATAAAAACAAAGAGGAGTGATTTGTAAATGTACTTTGACTTGTATTTAAACAAAAAAATGTAAGCAAGGAGGGGTCGAGGCTCGCCAAGCTGCCAACAGATGCGTCAGCAAATAATCCAACACTTGGGAACAACAATCCCCAAAGACAAATCGGTAGGATTTTGGGCATTACACCTTCTACAGTGCACAATATAATTAAAAGATTCAAGGAATTCGGTCAAATCTCTGTGACATCTCTGTCTTAAAAACCGTCATGAGTCTTTAATGGATATCCTGACATGGGCTCGGGAATACTTTGGTAAACCTTTTTCAGACGACACCATTCGCAGCTGCATCCACAGATGCAAGTTAAGGCTTTACTACGCAAAGCAGAAGCCGTACATCACCACTGTCCAGAAGCGGCGTCGACTTCTCTGGGCTCGGTCTCAACTGAGATGGACAGTGGAATCGTGTTTTGTGGTCCGACGAGTCGACATTTCAAATAGTTTTTGGACAAAACAGCCGTTGTGTTCTCCGGGCCAAAAGGGAAATTGACTGTCCAAGCTGTTATCAGCGTCAGGTCCAAAAACCAGCGTCTGTCATGGTATGGGGTGTGTCACTGCCCCAAACCACATTCTGCTTGGATTACAAGCACATGGTTCTGTAAGCAGAGAGTGCGGGTGCTAGCATGGCCTGCCTGCAGTCCTGACCTGTCTTTAATTGAGAACGTGTGGCGCATTATTAAGCGCAAAATAAAGAACGAAGGCCCTGTACAGTTGCGCAGCTAAAGGAATGCTTAATGGATGAACGGAGGAAATCCCGCTAGCTAAACTTAACCAGCTGGTGTCTTCAAACACTTAATAAGTGTTATTAAAAGAAAAGGTGACGTTACACAGTGGTAACTTTTTTGGAATGTGTTGCAGTCATCAGATTTTAAACAAGTGTATATTTTCAAAAATAAATTAAATTCACAAAGTAGAACATCAAATAATGTGTTAATAATGTATTTTCAGTAAAGTACAGGGTGAATTGAATGTTCAAATGACTTTTTTTGGGGTTTTTTTTTTTTTTTTTGCATTTTTCACACTGTCACAACTTTTTCGGAATTGAGGTTGTAGTTCACACAAGTAATGATCGCTTGTTGATGAGTATACAGTTGCAATCAGAATGATTCAACCCCCATTGCAAATCAGGTTTATTGTCAAAATGTACAGACTTTCAGCTTTTTGCAATGAACAAATCAAACAAAAGCAATTGAAATGGTTCAACACAATGAACGCTTCAAGTGGTTTCCCCAAATTCAACTGAAAATGCAACTTATAATGATTTCTCCAGTCTTGAAATTATTCACCCCCCTGAATAGAATCCCTCACAACAGCACAAATATGCAGAACAGGTGCTGTCTCAAGCACACCTGATGCAACTAATCAAGGGCTTAAAAAGCATTAAAAATAATAAAAAAGCTCATTTTAATATGTAATGGAAAAATATCACTGATGACTACTGCAAAAGTCCTTTATGTGAATCAGTACTGATATACCTCAAAATAAGATGTACAACCTAGCAATCATTAAAATCATGATTAATTTGTGAGTTTCAATACAGTGATGGATTTTTTCATTCCGTTACAGTTCTTAAAAATTGATTACAGATCGGCATATGAACTCCTAGGCTACTCTTTGGCTAATCTATACTGATGGGCCTATTTAGACTGTAATAACCTGTGTTCGTTAATTCATTCATTCGGTTTTTAGCCTTGATCAGTCAGAAAGAATGGTAACTGCTGGCAATGACAAAAGGCTTGATGTATAAAACTGTCTAAGTTCTAATATCTGGTGTAAATTTCCCTTCATCTCAAGTATTCACCCATTTATCCCAGTCATCCATTCATCTATCCCCATCCAGCCATCATCCTTTCCTCCAAATCACCCATACATCTATACATCATCCATCCATCCATCCATCCATCTATCCCGTTCATCCATCCCAGTCATTCATACATACATCTCAATCATCCATTCCAATCATTGATCTATCCATCTATCCCAATCATCCATCCATCTATCCATCCATCAATCTATCCCAAACATCCATTCATCCATCAATCCATCCTAATCATCCATTCCAATCATTGATCTATCCATCTATCCCAATCATCCATCTATTCCTCCATCGCAATCATTCATCCATCCATATATACATATCCATCTATCCATACATATTGTCCATCCGTCAATCCATCCAAAACTTGAATACACCCTAGATAGATTGCCAGTCCATTCCATGGCATCATAAATTCATTCACACCTAGAGGTAATTTTGGTCGCGAATCACCTACTGACTTTTTTTTTTTTTTTTTTTTGTCAGGACACTCTGTAGAAGCTGTAGCTGCTGCTCCACCATGCCGCCTAGGTCACAATTGTGTGTGTGATGTACATGCTTTTGGAGGCTGATTTTGTGCATTTGCCCATCAGTCCCCAGGGAGTGATGGAGTAGAGGAGCAAGAAGGAAACGAAGGTTGATGTAGGAGTGATGAGGAATGAGGAAATGGATGAAGCGTAGCTGGCAGGCTATCAGGGGTGTGTGTGTGTGGCTGTCAGAATATATCATGGGTTCATTCTGTTACTCATCATTCGGTTTAAACATTAGGAGTAGGTTAAGATGTAGACGTGGCAGGATTTAGCTTCAGAAATACAACCCCCACCCCAAATTAAGGGGGGGGGGGGGGTGCTTGTAGAGGACTGGTCTTGAACAAACCCACGTGGACCGAAATTTCCACATGCTCCTTCCTGTGTAATTTGTTGCCTGCAGTGAGAGGCTGCCAGTTGAATTGTGTGCTATTGATTGTAAGTAAATTGCTGTTCGGGATTTGGCTAATGGGTCTCTCTGAATGACTGCAAGCACCGGAGCCAGCTGGCCCGTGCTGTTTAGCCGTGCATGATGTGATGCTAGTCTGCTGCGCCCTGGTTGACATTAGTCTGATGAAGCAGCCTATTGACGAGCTCGGGCTTTGTTCTCGAGCTCTTGTCAGGCCCCCCCCAACCCCCCCCCCCCCCCCCCCACACACACACATATATACACATTTTTCCCCAAAACACTATATAGCTCATCAGTGTTCAAATGGACCATGAACCATATCATGCACAGCTAATGCTCTAAAAGCTTCACAAGCCTTAAATTTATTTCAGTACTGAAGACTACTGATAAAGGTAGCACTGCAAATGATGATTTGAGGAACTCTTATAAAATGATCTGTCTGGAAGGATGTAGTGTCTTGGAGCATCGAGTGTAGAGTTCATCTAGGTCCACTGGCACGCCTAAATGCTGCAAAAATATTTGGCTATTACTTATTCACAAAAAGATACAAGTTCATAGTTCTTGTAGGTTTTGACTCTTGGTGCCTGCAGTGTGTACAGGATTCGAGTGTAAATGTTTGAGCCGGTGGAACGTTAGTAAATCAGCAGAGCAGATCCACAGGCAGGAAGTCGTGCCTTATTTACAACCCACTCGAAGACACCTGCAGTCTGTATCTGTGCTGTGAAAGTGGTGTGTGTGTATCACTGTGTATTGCTGTGTATTTAAAATCACATTTAACTTACAATTACCTCACTGTATTGGCCAGATGTGCAGGGCTCCACCTCGGGCAACACTAATCACAGTTATTTTACATTTTATTGCGCCATATCATCATCACTGATCTTTTCTAACAATTTCAGTATTTCATCAGTACTACAACATTAAGCAAGATGACTAAACTATATGTAAGGTGAAATTACTCCAGGTAAACTTATGTGTGGTGTAATTGCTCCAGGTGGTCTTATGTATGGTGTGGTTGCTCCACGTGGTCTTATGTATGGTGTGGTTACTCCAGGTGGTGTTATGTACGGTGTGGTTACTCCAGGTGGTGTTATGTGTGGTGTGGTTGCTCCAGGTAGTCTTATGTGTGGTGTAATTGTTCTAGTTAGTCTGATGGTGTTTGTCTGTATGTTACATAGCCCCATAATTAAGCAAGCCAGACAGTTGTTTTGCACAATTTGTATTAGTTCATTTGTTTCAGAGCGTGTACCTCTTGGTAATTTTGGTTTCACTGCTTCAGATTCTAATAAGGTTGTCTGTCATTGAGGCCCTGGACTGGTAGAAAGATTCCTTCCCTGTATTGTGAAAACTCGTTCATGGCCAGAATAAAAATAAGCAGGTGGACAAATTATAAATTTATTAGCTACATCACTGGACAAGTGAAAGCTCCAATGTGGTGTTTTTTTTTGTCGTTGCTTGGAAACCTAACAGACTAGGCTAAAAAGCATCAACTATTATAATGTAATAAAATGTGGCCAGCTACATAGCCAGTTCATCTCATTAATACTGATTGAGGAAAACAAAGTCATATAGCATATAATGTTTGTTCTCTCAATTAAAAAGTCAGCAAGTCATTGGACACGCTTTTGGCTACGAGATTTGGTGTTCTCTCTTTGCGTAGGCATTCATACTTTTAATAAAACATAAATTGGACATAAATTTATATTTGCTATATTTAAATGTGCGATTATTGGTACTTGTAGCAGGAGTGTTGTTATGGCTACTTTTGTGTAGGCTTTATGTTCCTGGTTCTGAAAAGACTGTCATCAATGCCCAGTAATTAATCTGCTTAGTAAAAATCATTTTATTTCAATCAGATCGTTGAGTTGAGTGATGTGTGTAGTTCATTAGGTGGTGGGATTCAGAACAGTTAGCTCATGTTGTAGTGAAGTGGAAGTTTAAATATAGCTACATACCGAATGAACACTTTTGTTATGCGAAAATCAGTAAAAGTAATCTGCTTGCTCCGTGAGAATGGGTATGAGATTTGTTCATGCTTTTAGGAATTATATAGCATACATTATAGTATAGCATTGGCACTAAAAACACACAGTATTTCGTGTCCTCAAAAGCACTGAACTGCTATAAACCCATGTTCAGCTCTATCGGGTCCCAGCAGTCCTCTTGCCACTCCTACATGCCCACCAGCTCCAAGGAACAATAACCATAAAACCACATGTGTACAAATAATGGCTTGACTTGTGCGGAGCACTGCATGTGTATTATAGGAAACGCCACATCCCAAGGCTGCTCGAGTGCATTAGTGTGAGTGGCAGTTAAAAGCGCATAGGAAGCACTCGGTTCGTGCAATCCTGTTAAGGTAGAAGAGCGTTTAATTAGATCTGGCCCGTGCAGACGGCTGCTGGATGTGCACCGGCTGCAGTGTGCATGCACGAGTGCAGGAGAAGACGCTTGATCAAGGACACTGTTCTGTGGGAGGGGAGGGTCCGAGATGTAGAAATGGGCAGATGACTTCAACAAGCAAGCTTTTTTTTTGTATGTACCGGTTGTTGTTATTGTTGTTGGAGGCATCACTGATTGATTGTTAGAGTATGAGAGTATAACAAGAGGGGGAAAATAATAAATAATAAATAAATAATGCATGCAGAATATCAGATAATCTGATGTTTACATGAATGTAATGTTTGCTTTAATTGAAAAACAAAAAACCTTTTTGCATTTTTAATGCGCTTGAATTTGAACTAGATCAAATATTTGCTATTCACTATCCATTCAAATATTTATTTGCTCGTTCTTTTTAAATTAAATGACGCGCAATTGAAATAAGGTGCGTTTAGTCAGACCCCTGCCCTGCTTTTTAACATAAATAAATAAATAAATAAATGTCTTTTTTTTTTTATTAGGCTCATGCTTGTATAACGTGCTAAATATTGGAATGCCAATTTTCCACCTTTTGAATATATGACACATTTTTAAATACAGTTCAAACAGTGACATTCATTCTGACAGCCCTAATGGAAATATGTTTAAGCTCTGTGTTTTCCATCGTGGATTATGATGATGGTACACTTTAAAAGCAGCGAGTGGTTATACTGGGGGAAAAAATCCCACTGTAGGTTTTAGAAATAACATTTTAAAAAAGTGGCTCCATCAAGCTGCATGAAGAATCTGTTTAGAATTGCATCATAACAACCTGAATCAAACTCAGATATCACAGTAGTGCTGAAGAAATCAATAAAAACTGTTGTAAATAAGAGTAAATAATAATGAATAATAAACAAATTAATAATTAATGTCAAACAAATGTATTCATTGTTTTTGATTTTTTTTAAATGTAAAATTGTAAATAAAAAAATATCTAAAACTATTTAAAGAAAAAAAATTAATTCTTTCTTTCTTTCTTTCTTTCTTTCTTTCTTTCTTTTTTTTACAATTTCAAAGATGTACTAAAGTCAGTCCCTCCAGGATTTCATGATTTTGCGGTCGCAGAATTGAACGCAAAAATCAAGCAAACTCCGCAATATTCAGGGAAGCCTGCAATTTTTCAAAATGACTTTTTCAGATTTTCCGCAGACCACACTTGCGCAATTCGTGGAATTGCAGTTTCACTAATGCAAGTAGTTTTGCGCAAAACAGAGGACAAAAAGCTCCGCAAATTTTGATAAAAAGAAAAGCCGCCACAACAACCACAAAAAAAAAAAAAATTCCAATCGGCAAAATCCTGTACAGACTGTAAACTTTATCACATCAGCTGCTTCTGGTCAGTTTCTAATTTATTTTTTTTTAAATTGTAAAAAATTTGGCGTAATGGCATAATCTTTATATTATATTGTGGTATACCGTACATGCCCGTACAGATACCGTACATATGTTTCCATCCTGTGTAGACTTTCTAACAGAATTGATATATGATGGATTTGACAATATTCTATATTTTTGAGTAATTTGCCTCACAGGTGGCTGCAGATTTTAGGTTCCTGGTGGCTAAAATGTCTTGCAGAACCTCCCTGATCAGACATTGCAATCCAGTTCCCTGCATGACATGACCTGACCAGTATGAAAAATCAAACTGTGTTATGTGCTGCGGTTGAACGAGGATGGCTATTGTGCTCCATTCAAGCTAGGCAGACCTGCCTCACCCTCTCTCTCTCTCTCTCTCTCTCTCTCTCCCTCTCCCCCTCTTTTTTTTTGTTTCTTTGTCTCGATGCATGTGCACCCAGAAGACTAAAGGCTGTAACCTCGATGCTAACAGCCCTCACATATGAATGGGATCTTAGCTGAAAACAGGAGTGTGCTCACACTAATCTGTGGATGACGACTGTGATCCTTTCTGCAGTTCTGCTCCAGCTGCATGTCTCTATGTATTTTTAGCATACTGCATCATCATGCAGCTTCTAAGACTCAGTCTTGTCTTTTATCCCATGTTGTAGGTTTTTCAGCCAAAACACAGTTAGTTCCTCATCTGGCATTTCCGACTTCATGGATTTGCCATTATGGATGACTCACTGGACTTGATTTGAAAAGCTCGGTGCAATGCTGCCTGGTTCACTTGAGAATATGGGTTTTTTTTTTTTTTTTTGCAGTCTGAGGCGACTTGTGTTGTAAAGTTTAAATACACAAGCAGAAGCTCCAGATAGCTCCTTGTATGCATGTTTAGGTTTTTTTTACTGCATATTGTAAAGGATAAAGCTCTGGCTCAGCACGTCTCTCGTTTCAGCTTTTTATTACCATCCCTTCATTCTCTGCAGCAGTATGTGGCCGGAGCCACTTCACCCCGAGAGGCCAGATAGTGGCGTCTTTTGTGTCTCGGCCTCTCCACACTGCTTATTTAGCAGTTGTGTAAACCCACGGTGCATTCCAGGCTCGTCTCGTTCCCTGCATGCTGCTTTTGTCTCTGAACTGCGAAACTTTTCAGGCCTCCATTTTGCCTGGGTTATTGACTGCTTGCCTCAGCTCAATGGCTCGCTGTGTTCTTTCACTTAGCAGGGACTGTCCTGCTTGTATAAATTTAAATTCAATATAAATTTAGGTGGCGGGAGACGCTGGCAACGTGACGCCTCGTCACACTTTTATGAGCACCACTCTGTGGTCACTGTGTCATGTGACACACATTTTCGATTCAGAAAGCTACGCTGCCACTTTTTCTCAAATTCTCTCTCTCTCTCTTTTTTTTTCTTCCTTTTGCTTTCTCCAAGGATTTGATATCTCCAGCAGTGGAAAACATTAGTCGTGGTTTCCTGACTGGAGTTTAGGCCCACTGTCTCCGTCAGCCACTCCAGCACTTCTCTGCCACACGCTCTCCCAGCTCCGGAGTCTTATGTAAACTCAGCTTGAGATAATTCATGCTTTATGGTTTAATTGCTTTTTACACAGTGAGATACATAATAAAACGGAGCTCTATGTTCAAGACAGGGAAACACTGTAGTGGGTTTGGCCAAGCAGTAACCACAGTAACTCCTCCTGCGTTTGTGTGCCCGTTTTTCAGACTGCTTACGAAGGACATTTCTGCAAACCATATATAATATATGTATATGTATGTACATATTAATGTATGTGTGTGTGTGTGTGTGTGTGTATATATATATAAAAATATAATATAAATATATTCATATATATATATATATATATATATATATATATATATATATATATATATATATATATATATATAATGTGTATATATATACACACACACAAATTCATTATGTATATGTATGTACATATTAATGTATGTGTGTGTGTGTGTGTGTATATATATATATATATATATATATATATATATATATTAAAATATAATATAAATATATATTCATATATAGTGTATATATATACACACACAAATTCATTATATATATATATATGTATATGTATGTACATATTAATGTATTTGTGTGTGTATAATATGAATTTGTGTGTGTATATATATTCATATATATATATATATATATTAATGTATGTGTGTGTGTGTATATATATATATATATAAATATAATATAAATATATATTCATATATAATGTGTATATATATACACACACAAATTCATTATATATATATATATGTATATGTATGTACATATTAATGTAATTGTGTGTGTATAATATGAATTTGTGTGTGTGTGTATGTATGTGTGATATATATATATATATATATATATAAAATGTGTGTGTGTGTATATGTATATATGTATGTGTGTGTGTAAAAAGGGGAATATGTGTTCAGGAGAGCATGTAACATATAGTTTACATAAAAGTTTTAAGTTTCTCATCAAAACATGATCTGATTACTAATACGAAATGTAAATTTAAACAAGTTTCTAATGAGTTGTTTCAAGTTTACTTGTTGTAGAGTGAATGTAATTAATTCGCTTAGTATTAATCTGATCCGATTACGTTATGAAATCTCACGAGCATGTTGCTGCTGATGCGAAGAAATTAGACTAAAAGACTTTAGTATTTGTTTAATGGCTTTAGTATTCTTAGATCAAATCATGTTAATGTAACTCAAGGAACCGATGTACATTTGAATTTTTTCATGTTTGGGTTATCTGGAAACCAATTACTAAGCTAAAATTGGTAGCTAAGGTAATTAAATAAAATATATCAGGCTAACAAACACGTTTACGTTCATGATCCTCTTCTCTTCTAATAAAATTTCTAACGTAGTACTAACATCTGTATTTTCTCCAGATGTTGTGCTAGCAGGAGAGGTGTATGACAGCTTTGTGCTGTACTGTATTTTTTTTTTTTCAGGGTTTCCACAAAACTGCTTGCTCTGAGTTGTGAAACGGTCATCTTTACAAATTGTTCCTCCATCAGTATGATTTGTGTAGTGCAGCACTGCGAAGTGCATTCATTTTAAACATTGCTACATTTCAAAAGAAAACTTGCAAGTCAATAAGGATCTGTTTGTTTTTTTTTTTTCTTTTTCTGGTTGTTAAAAGTACTTGTGAAGCCGAATTTACACAGAAAGTGTAACACATAAAATGAACGATAAGAATAAACTACAAATAAATTACCTAAAAAAGGTACAAAATCCACTTGTTCCTGGCTGCTGACTTTTCCAGCTATGTCACCCAGAATACACAGTGCTGTGAAAAAATATCTGATTTCTTCTGTTTTTGTGTATATCTCATACTAAATAGTTTTAGATCTTCAAATGAAATACAATATAAAACAAAGGCAACCTGATTAAACAAACAATACAGTTTTTATTTATTTATTTATTTATTATTGACGCAAAAGAAAAAGTTATTCAACACCTATCACCCATGTGAAAAACTAACTGTCCCCTTAAACTTAAAATCTGGTTGTGCCGCCTTTAACAGCAATAACTGCAACCAAACACTTCTGATAATTGGAGATTCACAGCGCTGTGGTGGAATTTTTGGCCCACTCTTC
Source organism: Ictalurus furcatus (assembly GCF_023375685.1). Taxonomy (NCBI): domain Eukaryota; kingdom Metazoa; phylum Chordata; class Actinopteri; order Siluriformes; family Ictaluridae; genus Ictalurus; species Ictalurus furcatus. The sequence continues at coordinate 6,446,330 of NC_071271.1, read as the reverse complement.
TTTGCTTTGCTTTAGTTCAGCCACAGTGGAGGGTTTTCAAGCATGAACTTCCTGATTAAGGTCCTGCCAGAGCATCTCAATTGGTTCAAATCAGGACTTTGATGAGGCCACTCCAAAACTTTCATTTTGCTTTTTTGAGTCATTCAGAGGTGGACTTTGGATCATTGTCCTCCTGCATAATCCAGCTGCACTTGAGTTTCAGTTTACGGACTGAAGACGGGACATTCTCCTTTAGGATTTTCTGGTAGAGAGCAGAATTCATGTTTCTCTCAATTATTGCAAGTTGCCCAGACCCTGAAGCAGCAAAGCATCCCCACACCATCAAACCATGTTCTTTTTGTGGAATTCGGTGTTTGGTTTATGCCAGATGTAACGAGACCCCTGTCTTCTAAACAGTTCCACTTTCGACTCATCAGTCCACAGAACATTCTCCCAAAAGGTTTGAGGATCATCAAGGTGTGTTTTGGCAAAATTCAGATGAGTCTTAATGTTCTTCTGGGTTAGCAGTGGTTTTCACCTCGCCTCACTTCCATGGAGGCCATTTTCCCCCAGTGTCTTTCTGATAGTGGAGTCATGAACAGTGACCTTTATTGATGCAGGAGAAACCTGTAGATCCTTTGATGTTGTCATTTTGTGACTTCCTTGATGAGTAGTTGCTGGACACTTCTGGTAAGGAATCACTACAGTGTCAAGTTTTTCCATTTGGATATAACGGCTCTCACTGTGGTTCTTTGGAGTCCCAGAGCCTTTGAAATAGCTTTGTAACCCTTCCCAGACTGATGTATTTCAATCACCTTCTTTTTCGTCATTTCTGGAATTTCTTTCAACTTTGGAATAGTGTGTTACTGGGTAAGACCTTTTAACCAACTTCATGCTGTTGAAAAAGTTCTATTTAAGTGTTGATTTGATTGAACAGGGTTTGCAGTAATCAGGCCTGGTTGTGTCTAGTCCAGCTGAACCCCATTATGAATGCAGTTTCATAGATTTGGGGAATTAGTAACTATGGGGGCAAATACATTTTCACACAGGCCCAGGTGGTATTGGATAACGTGTTTTTTTTTTTTTTTTTTTTACTTCAATAAATAACATTATCATTTAAAAACTGTATTTTGTGTTTACTCAGGTTGACTTTGTTTTATCTTAGATTTTGTTTTAATTTCTGAAACAATTTAGTACGAGAGATACACAAAAACAGGAGAAATCAGTAAAAATACTTTTTCACAGCACTGTAGCAGGTTTGTGCTGGGTTTTAAGCCGAGGTTTGCTCTCGTTCATGACACTTAAAGCTCCTGCATGTAATACACTTTAGAGGAGCGGTGAACACACTGTAGCCTGTTTCACATCAGATCCACCAGCACTTTATGGTCCCGGCTCTGGCCATAACTCTTTTCTCCATTCCAGGCTTACTATTTATAGTTTTAGGACCTACTTGACAGCTGGTGGCTTTGAAAGCACCTTTCATCGTCAGACACTCTGTATCTGTGAGAAGAGCCACTTCCACATCACACAACCCGTGTTCTCACTCGGTTACCGTCTACAGCACATCGCATCAGCAAGGCCGTCACTTTTAACGGGTAGCATCATGAAAGTCACGAAAAGGATGTCTTTATATTTTGTTTTTGTAGTTTCCCTTCCTTTGGAGGGTTCAGATGGGTTTTTTAAAAAATTTGTTACATAATTTGTCTCTGCTCGTTTTCGTTTATTTTTAGTCATGGACAGTGTATTATTTTAAGTGCAGCTCAAGGGTCCCGGTTCGATCCTGAGCTCAGGTTACTTTCAATGTGGAGCCTCCTGTGCTAAACCTTTTTGCCAGAGTCAACTTTAAAATGTTACATTAGCATTAAAAATACCTGTAAAGTGAAAGAAGGATGCGTTATGTGTGTGGTGTGACAGTTTTTCATGCAGATCAACTCCTTGCTGAAGAACGACACAATGAAATTGTGGGTCTTCAGATTTCTGTGCTGACCTGAATATAGGCTTTAATAGAGGCGCGTGTATTTGTCGTTCTCCACTCTACAGGATCAGGGGCCTTTGAAGTGTGTGCTTGTGCTTATTTTAACCCAGCTCCTTTTTAGTTTTTAATGATGACCTGTGGGTCTCTGGGGTTTGTGGGTTGGGGAGAGGTGAGCGCAGTGGATGTTTCAAGGCCAGGATATTTTTTTTGTACAAAATCCATGACCCTTGACCTCTCCATTGCAGCAACAGTAGCAGGGACGTGACCCTGAAAATGCCTCACAGCTGTTCTTACACACACACACACACACAATACACATGTATGTACCCTCCAGTCACTCCCTACTCAACAAACATAGCAACTGACATTCATAAATCTCCAATGTGGAGCAGGAATTCTGCCACACACATTTCTACAGTAGTGCTACAGTCGGCAGGAGAGGAGCTCAGGAAACGCGCTCGGGTGATCAGAGTCAGGAGGCCAGATCATGGAAGCTGTACAGTTATGCCGGTGCCTGCTTTGTCAATGTGTTGCATATACAATCATGGCATTAATGAGAGAAGAGAAGCATTTTGTGTGTCTGTGTGCATTAATTTACTCCATTTAGATGACATGTACAAAATATTAAAGGTGTAATTGTCATATGAAGACATCTTGCGTGTCTAGTTGTAGGGTTGCATTTAAAATCCATTTGACATTAAGGGTGTTTTCACACCTAGTTTGTTTGTTTGAGCCCTCCAAATGCTCTCGGAGTGGTTCAGCGTGTATATGTGAACACACCAAGTGATCCCAGACCCCCCTAAAAGGACTTCAAAGCGAACCGTACAAAATTGCAAAAATGCGTCGGAGTCCTGAGTCAGCTGAAATGAAGGATTCCTGTCTCTTCTATGAGGAAGTGAGGACACTTTCAGCTGGTTCACTTTTGAAGTTTAGGGTTTGGTTCTTTTAAAATGAACTATATGTGAAAACACCTAAGCTCAGTAGGCTCTTTCCGTAGAAGACTATTAGTCTTCTTTTTCCTAATATGGATCATTTTTGTGTTGGTCTACTTTTAATTAGAACTCTTTATTGTTTAAGATATTTAAAGATAAATATTTTATGCTTGTTTATTTATCAATTAACCAAAAGTATTTCTCATTATTATTATTTTAATTTAATTAACAGTGACCACGAGCAGAGAGCTTACATTTAACTGTTTATGACAGACCTCCTGATTAAAGTTTAAATTAAAAAAGATTGGTATCTGGATCGGTTTCGGTTGTAAAAATCCTGATCGGTGCATCCCTAATGAACACCATTAAACTAAAGCACTGTGCATCTGAAGGATAAATGAACTCACCCAATCACATCCAATATGAGATTATTCAGATATATACACAATCTACACAGAGTGGTTCGAGAACTGACTCCAGCCCAGAACCATGACACTGGAAAATGTCTAATAGTGGAGCTTTAAATATATTTAAGAGGAGCAGAATTCAAACACTGAACATTTAAGTTTATTGTATTTGTTTACAAGGTGGAACAGGTTAACGGTTGTTTTTTGCATACAGTCTGTAAAATGAACTGAAAATATTACATTTAGTTTATCAGAAGGTAAATTAATGCGTCATGACTCCCACTATGTTCCTAAATTCTGTCATAGTTGACGAGTTCAAGTTTTCTCATGCCTGCTTGTGTGTTATATTGTGGCACATTAACGTTACCGTCTCTTAAACAACAAAGCTAAACTAAACTTAAATTTTTGACTGTACGCCTAAATTTTTGTAATTAGCAGCACAAGTGCTCGTAAAAAAATTGTTACCGTAGAGCCCTGACTGGTGGCTTTACGTAAGAATCCAGAGTGTGTGTGTGAGGCAAAGGTGGAGGTCTCTGGGACTGGCAGTAGTGGCCCACAGCAGTCAAAAACAGATGTGCTTTTTAATGAGAGAAAGCGGAGAAGAGGAAACGGCTTAATGGACCTGGATAGAGTGTCCTAATGAAACCATACAATATGTCCCCGCATGACTTCAATGCCACACAGTCAATAAATAAATCAGCTCTCCTCTTAATATAGAAGAACTGGTCAAACTTGTCCTCATCACCTATAACTGAGTCAGCGTGTATGATCCGGAAATGGCAAAATGAGAACCGTGTGTGTGTGTGTGTGTGTGTGTGTCATTCCTTCATGATTTGTGTGCATGTATGTGTCTTTTACCATTGGTCTTTAAAAAGCTGTCCACTGAGATTTATGGCAGTGGCTATAGTGTGGTTCCTGGGGACCCCGAGATGACCTGTATGTCAGATGTTTGACCTTTGGGAGTTGCAAAAGTAAACTTCAAATGACTGACCTGATGGCTAGTTGATTTTACTAAGACCTGTGATCTTGTATATTATGCACACACACACATTTCCCAATTTCCTTGTTCTTTATTTAATTATACACCTTAGGCAATCCCATTTTGCTGCTTTTCCAGCCATCCAGAGAAGTGGTGGAGAACTATGGAGAAAGAGAATGAAGTCGTTCGGAGAAGTCGCTCTGTGAAATGGAAACGTGTGCCCACCCTATGATGGGGTGGGAAATTGGTACAAGTTTCAACACTGCTGCCGTGATGAGATTTGTGTTTGAGCAGAGCTTGTCTGAAGCGCGATGTTGGACGGTAGTTGAGAGATTCGTTTACGCTGTTTCCCAGGAGCAAGGTGATGGCTTCATCTCACAGCAGGAATACACCCAGCGATGGACTGGTGGCACATCCACATGCTCCTTCACACCCAGGGGCAACTTCAAGTAGCCAATCCACTTATCTGCACCCAGACAGTAACCCGAGCTCAGGATCGAGTCAACAGAGCCGTGAGGCAGCAACACTACCTGCTGCTCCATCCTGCCGCTCCAATTCACATTTGGTGAGACTGAAATCGGCAACATCCTCATTTTCGAAGCCATTTAGTTTAAATAGACGACAGGAACAAAACCTGCACGTGCTTGATAAACAGCCGAGAACCTCCTTCCGTTCTGGAAATCCCTGGCTGTGTCACAGTACTCTAATCAATGTCTCTTTGATTCCTCCGTCCTTCAGGCTGTGATCGAGACACCAATCGAAGTCCACCATCTTTAATCTAGTTAGGTTTAACAGTCAATAAAAATGCCCGATTTCAAACAGATATCTGGTGTTTTATATTACCTTTCCACACAGATCTTTTTTCTGATTAAGCAGAACGATTAGGTTTAGTTTGGAAGCCTGTTTCCACCACGGAGGGAAAAAACTCAAATGGTAGTCGCGACTTTATTTCTCGCGGTTTTGAGTTTCTATCTCACAATTCTGCCTTTTTTCCTCCCTCACAATTACAAGTTTAAATCTCGCAATTCTGACTTTATTTCTTGCAATTTTGAGCTAACATCTCGCAATTCTGACTTTATTTCCCGCAATTTTGAGCCAACGTTTTGCAACTCAGAAATTTTTTCTCACAACTGAGAGTTCATATCGCACAATTTCGACTTTATTTCTCGCAATTACGAGTTTACATCTCGCAAGTCTGACTCTTTTCCTCGCAATTTAGATGCCCGCTCGTCATTTTGTGAGTTACAAAGAACACACCGACAAAGCATCAGTCATTCTCTATAAACAGACTACGTAAGACCAGCACTCATCAGCTAGTGAAGACACGGAAAACCAGATGCTAGTTCCATTTGTGAGAAATAAAGTCAGAATTATGAGATTTTAAACTTGCAGTTGTGAGAGTCGGAATTGTGAGATAACTCAAAATTGCGAGGGGGAAAAATTCAGAATTGTGAGATATAAAGTCGCAATTATCGTTTTTTTTTGTGTTTTTTTTGGATTCCATAACCTACAATACATCTGTACACTAAAATCGAATCATTTGTAAATTACTAATAGTAATGCGCGCACACATTTTTTCATGGTGAGGCTGCCATCACAGATGTTGAAGCACTATGGATGCGTGTTAAATGTGCTCAGAGGAATTGAGTAGCAAGATGACTACTAGATAAGAATGCACCAAACATCTGACCAATCATGAACCAGGCTTAAATGATGCTGTTATTATGTGTAATGTAGAAGGAAAATAGAAGGAGATCTTTGTCCAGAGCTGGCTGCAGATCATCACGCTGAGGTGTAATAATGAGGTGTAATGCCAATCTCTAAACCCGTATTTCTTCCTCGTACTGTCTCTTTCCCCTCCCCGTAGTGTATGTGAGGGTGTTCAGCTGGGCAGAAGGTCGGAGAACACAGGAACCCTTTCTCGGCTTCTATCTATAATCTCTCCTCACTATATCCAGTGGCATATGCAGGCATTGAGATTCCATTCGACACTCGTTTCTTGCAGTTCCCAGCGTCTTATTATGACCGCCTCTGGTGTTGGAGCTGTGACGATAATGTTGGAAGCATATGTGTATCTAGGGCCTTTGCCAACTAGCCATTCCGTGCAGTATTGCGATGCCTCATTTTCTGGAGGAGGGAGCGTGTTTTGAATTGCTGATGGCGCATGCCAGGAGCTGCAGAACTGAGCTCTCTGAGCTGTTGTGGGTGGATGATGCCAGTGTTAAGTGGGCAGCCGGGGCTGGTGGGCAGGCTAAGACAAGCTGTTCCTGCACTGCTAGCCTCTTGACAGCCAGAGAGGACAATAGGGATTACATATTGAAGATTAACACACTTAACTTTCAGAGCGAACAGCTGCTCGGCTATTCCTTGCCAACACAGGAAATGGCTAGTGTGAATTTGAATTAACAGCGGAGATGCTCAGTGTCACTTTCGGGTTCAGTTTATCTCTTTAAAGCACAAACACAAACTTGCTACTGCTACTTATAATAATCCATGACCGAAGAAAAATCCGGCTTGTTCTATATCGATTGGTGGAAATCACTTGCCCCTGCTCAGGCTTGTCCACTGTGTTTGGTGCATATGTTGTCTTTGTAGTGTGTAAAGGAGGGGCAGGAGACATGGAACCTCTTGCTACTGCGACCTTTGACCTTGCGTCACTGAAACCCAGGGGCAAGTGGGATTTGTCAGAGACAATGCTGTGCATAGATTTAAAGCCCTGCTTTTCAGAATCAAACAATCCCCTTCTTATAACCTGCCATCTTTCCAAAAATGAAATCTTGCTCTCACTGGGCCAGAGAGCAGAAGTTGGGGATTAAAGTCAGTTTCAGAGAACGGCTTTTGTTTAACTGAACAACGACATCCGTCTGTCTGTCTGTCTGTCTGTCTGTCTCACTCTTGGTTTTTTAAAATTTCTTTGTCTCATTCTGTTCAGTTGTCCTGTCCAGGCTCTTTTTCCAGCTAATCCCGCTGACGTTTTTTTTTGTTTGTTTTGCCATCTGTTTTCTCCCACTAAAGTTAATTGTTACTGAATTATTCTCTAAGATCTCATAATGTGCATGACGCTCTATGATATGTCCTGATAAAGCGCAGGATTTCTACGGGGAATGGGTGTGTTAGTCGAATTCTGTGCCATCTATCCGAAAGCTATTTACCCTTCATATCATGGTGCATAAGGGCCTGTATAATGGTCTGGTGGATTAATATTTTAGGTGTTAAATGTAGCATGTTATTACTGTTCCTTATTTAAAAGGGAAGTGTGTGATTGCTTGCATGACTGATTTTTAAAAAAAAGAGAGAGAGACTCTTCATTTCTTTAGAAGTCTGATTTGCTTTCTGTCAGGGGAGTGTGGAAGTAGGGAGGGGGCTAATAACAATCGAACCAGCTGAGATGAAATATACTTTTTGTTTCGAGCCTGGATCGACGAAGGAGCTTTCACACTGGCAGTTTAGTCCGAAACCGAGCCCGGTTTGCATGAAAAATCCGTAATGTGAAAGCTGTCACACGAACCGGGAAGCGCACTACGGTACCGAACCCGAGACTACCTGGAGGACGTGGTCCGAGAACTGAGCCGTGATTCCCGTGAACGTGAACGCAGCTCGTACTCGGGTCTGCACTTGTTCTGGAAGTAAAGTAACCCGAGCGTGTGTTTTTACCCGATGACATCATCATTAGTTTCCACAGCGCACGTGTCCCATGAGTGACAGGAGAACGTCGTGGGACACAGAAGAGGCATGCTGCACATAATAGCACCAAAAGCACGAGTCGTGTTGTGTTCTCCGTGTGCGTTTGTGGTGACGTAAGACGAACTCAAACGCACCGGGGTTCGATAGAATCAAGCGAGTCTGAAATCTCACTCGGATTCGGACCGCAGCTAACGTGTGCCCGGAGTGAAAACCACGTAATACGTCCACCTAGAAACAGGATTTGCGTCTTTTACACAGCTCCAATGACACAAAGCCACAAGTATGGCTTTGTGTCACGTGTATGACATCATTTTTGCGCACACTATTATGAAGCCTAACCCAGAGGAAGAACCTGTGGTGCTGCTTTTGTTGGGTGTTTACATGACATCCGTCTAAACGCGACGTTGTGGCTGATGCAGCTCCGGGACTTCTCCCAGAGCTCCACTACCCATGAAAACGTCAGCTCTGATGTTGTCATTTGACTGCAATTGATTGCTGTTTGGTTATCTGTAATGTGGGACTGTTGTCCTGGCTTCATTCACGGTACACCAAGCTTGAACTATATGACAGTAATCTTTGTTCTTTACATGAAGTAGTGGTTGGGTTTCACTCTCGCCTCCCTGCCTCATGGCTGTTTAAACGCCACATTTGTCTGGAACAGAAGTAAGACTTCGGGTTTTTTTTTCTTCTTCTTCTTCTTCTTCTTTCACTCCTAAAAGTGGTGCTCTGTTTTGTTCTTCAAAATGTGGAAAACATTACTGACTTTATGGAGCCCAGTAACATACCAATCTATTTGAGTGCACAACGGCAGTAAAGTGGAGCGAACATGAGCAGTGGAGTTCATTCAGGAGGGGTTTTAAGGATTAGCAGTTAAGGATACACACACACACACACACACACACACACACACACACACACACACACACACACAACTGGAACCGATCCAGGAACCAGGAAAGAATTGACGCTTTCCTAATTATGATGCAGAGGATTTCAGGTAAAAGCTGGCTACAGTCACAGCTGGTGTTTGAGGTCTAAGTGACCAAGACGCTCCTCTCAGTTGTGGTTCAAGGCTTCTGTGGTGGCAGTTTTATTCTGTAAAGCTGGTGCTACAAGGTCCCTGTTTAAGCAGTCGCCAAAAATAGTAATGCTACTGCTTTTATTGTCTGACAAGACAAACTGAGATGTATCCAGTGTGTAACACTGTGTTTTTGTGAAACCTGAATGCGGTCATGGCATTGGGCCAGGTTTACTCCAGACTGTGAGAGAATCCATGCAGAGCCAAGGCAGGAACAACGGGAAGTACAGTAGTCGATGACTACGTCATCGTCATCCGCTCGGCCTCTCAAATTCCACAGCAGCAGCTAATACTTCAGGACTTCATCTGACACTGCTAACATAGCTAACAATTGATGTACGTCTCTTGTGTACAGCCTGTTACTGGGGGTCATTTCGAGCAATTCTGGTTGACTTATTATTTCAATGTAGTATGAGCACAGGTTTCCCTTCATTTGAGGTGCAGAAGGATGAGTTTGAGGAAGGGGTGGGCTGGGGGGAGTGAAAGTAAGCTGCCAAGCTTGTAAAGAAAGCAGAAGGGCACCATGGGGCCTTTTGGCAAAGCTGTTACCTCCTTAAAGAATGAGTCTTGCTTACTAAAAGCTGCCTGGGGTTGACGTCTTCATTCCTCAACACTCTGCCTTGCCGTTGGAACGTTGTTGGAAATAGTCACGTTACAGGGTTTTCACAGGGTACAGCCGTGTCATAATCACTGACCTGCGTCCAACACTTTGGAATTTGGACTGTGTGAAATGAAGTGTGACATCCACAGTTAACTTCTGGAGCCTTTATCCGTTCCTTATCTCCCCGCCCCCCCCCATGAATTTTCTCTCATTCTTCCTGTTTTGTAAGCACAAGCACCAAGCACGTGTCACCCGTTTGTGTAGTGCCGTGGTTCTCATAAATGGGGTCCATGAAGCACAGCCAGGAGCTTGTGATTGTTGTTGTTGTTGGTGGAGGTGTTTTTTAAAGTTATATTATAGTAGTGGAAATCACAACTCGCCTTTATAAAAGTTCTGTTTATTAGTCAGTTATAGTTATTCATGTTTGATTAGTATTAGTGGTCTATAAATATTATCAACATGGATCTATGGTGTGTTCTGTTGGTGGAAAATTCTGGAATTAAAAGCTCTATGGCTCGAATAAATATAATATTGAAGCCTAATATTAGTCGGATTATGTTTATATAGTAAATCTGCACCAAGCTGGTCTGGATGATTATTATTATTATTATTATTTTTATTATTGTTATTATTTTTTACATTAAAGGAGTCCCTGACTAGGTCATTTTGAGAACCCCTGCTGTAGTCCATGTTTGCAGGCCGTTCATGTTTCTGTGCGTGTATGAGAATGCAGCGTGTGCTTTTATACGTTTTCTACACTTGGCTTTATGTAGATGTCGGTGGAAGACCGTTACATGCTCTCCAGGAAGATCTGTGTCTAGTGTCTGTGTGTCAGAAAACAAAAAGTTCTGATTCATTTTTATTGCAAATGTCCTTCGCAGTTTGTATTCAAATATTAATTCACTGAAACAGTGAAACGTTTACATGGACAGCGGTAATCTAATTATTGACCTTACTCTGAGTCAGATAATAATGTGATTAAGGTGTTTACATGAGTCGCTTTTAGAATACTCCTGTCATGTTCCCGTGTTACATGTTTTAGAACGTAATTAGATTAACGGCACACGTCATTACGTCAACGCGCCACGCCGTCTGACGTCCCTCCAGAATTTCACGTATCAACATACAGTTCGTCTTTGTTATGGTACCGTATACAGTTTTGGGTGTTTTTATTTTTATTTTTACGAAATCTTCAAGTGCGGTTAATTATTTGTCGTGCTATACGTGCTAATAGACAACTGCTTGAAACCGTGGGCTGCGTCCCAAACCGCGTACTTGCCTACTGTATAACAGCCTAGATACATGTATTTCACCTGCTACAGAACAATAGTAGGCAAGTACACGGTTTGGGGCGCAGTCGTACTCTCTTGTTTGCCGTCAAACGGTTGAGCACTGCCGTGTGTGTACGTGTCCTGTCGCAAAATGCGGTGAAAATTCTCACATGACGTTAATAATGTGATTAAGGTGTGTACATGTCTGTAATACACGTCGATAATGCGACTAAAACAGGAATACTCCACACGTCTTAATTCCATTAGTGTTTACTTCCAGTATGACCTTAATCGGATTAAGGTAATTAAAAATTGCTGTTTACATGCTAGTTTCTTAATCAGAGTATTGTCTTAATCGGGTTAATAGTGGATTATTGTTGTCCATGTAAACGCACTGATTGTGTTTTGATGTATTTAGTGTTTATTTATCTTTTTGTGTTTTTAATTCATTTAATTGGACTGTAAGCTCTTCTAACACAGTTAGGCCAAATCTCAAACAGTGCAAGTAAAAACAAAAAAGTACTTTAAGGCTCGTGTGGAAAATGCAGGAACTTTTGTCTTAATTCAGTGTGTTAAAATGTCTACTTTGTTAGAAAGACTAGAAGAAATCAAATCACATGGTCTTTTTCCAGTCGTCATCTGTTCGGTTTGGGTGAGTCTGTGCCCATGATAGCTTCAGATTCCTGTTCTTGGCTGACCGGAGTGGAACCTGATGTGGTCTTCTGCTGTTGTAGTCCATCCACCTCACAGGTTCGATGTGTTGTGTGTTCTGAGATGCCTTTCTGCTCACCACGCTTGAAAAGAGTCATTATTTGAGTTACTATAGACTTCCTGTCAGCTCAGACCAGTCTGGTCATTCTCCTCTGACCTCTCTCATCTACAAGGCGTTTCCACCCACAGAACCGTCGCTCTCTCAATGTTTTTTTTTGTTGTTTTTTTTGCACCATTCTGTGTAAACTCTAGAAAATCCCAGGAGATCAGCAGTTTCTGAAACTCTCAAACCAGCCCATCTGGTACCAACATCCATGCCATGGTTAAAGTCACAGAGATCGCACTTCTCCCCCGTTCTGATGTTTGATGTGATCATTAACTGAAGCTCTTGACCTGTATCTGCATGATTTTTTGCATCATGCTGCCACATGATTGACTGATTACATAAATGTGCAGGTGTACAGATGTTCCTATTAAAGTGGACGGCGAGTATATAATATTGATCTTGTGACCAATTATGTCACAGCACACATCTTTGAGATATTACACAAATATTGCAGTATCTTTATAACCTTTTTTTAAAAAAAAAAAAAAAGTTTAATTTTTCGCTTTTTAAACTGTTTATTTTTATTTTCTTTTTTTTTTAAACTGAAACGTTAACTGAAAGTATCCTCAAACTTAGTTTTCACTATTTATTTATCTTTAAACGCGACACTACTGGCAGTTTGTTACCGGCCCTATAGTATATCGTGATCTCACACTTCACAGAAAAGTCTTCAAGTACCGTGATTGTGATTTTTATCGTATCGCCCAACCCTTAACGTTATGTTCGTTTTAGCTCAAGAACAAAAGACGGTGTTCAGTGTTGAAGCTTATTCCTGCAGCTTTTCTAGCATTAATAAATACAGTTCTATTAAACGACGTGTTAAACATAATAATAAAAAAAAAGTTCACGTGAAAAGGGGAAAAAATTTTTAAAAAGCTGCGTTCTTTTCAAGCTTGCCATCGCCATGTCCTAAGAGCTGTGCTACTTTTGGCTTAGAGCCTGAGCGCTTCTTTGTAGAGATTCTGCCCTCGTAGTGATCACCATGCCCCTGCGTTAAAAGGAAAGGGGTTCAATCTGAAGCTGATTAGACAGACGTGTAGGTGTTGCAGTTGGTGTGATCATCTGCCATCATCCGCTTCAGTTCAGACTCATTTCATTTCAGTCTGCATCTCTCTCTCTCTCTCTCTCTCATTCTCACTCTCTCTCCCTCTCTCTCTGCTCAGTGAGTCCAGGCGAGAATGATTTACTGTGCCGCGTCGGTCTGAACGCTCGCCCGGATGCCGCTCGCACGCAGTAAATAATCGGCGGCGAGACCCAGCTGAACCCACGCCAGAACTTTTCCTTTTCCTCCTTTGCGTTTCTACCTTCTTATTGGATCGCTTCTTCTCCATCTCTGTCAAATCCATGCTGGCTGCAAGTCGACACACACACACACACACACACACACACACACGTGAGTCCTCCACCTGCAAATTCTTCCTCTATTAACTTATTTGAGGTTTGGGTGTAAGTCAGCTGCGTCCTGAATGAACCAGTGTGAAAGGCATGTAGACAGCAGAACTGTGCGAGTGCAGCGAAGACGAGCGCTGATGTAAAGCAGGAGGCGTCTCTGTGTACTGTGTAACCTCTAATGTTCCAGACTAAACCCCTGAGTCTGGAGAGGAACTCTGCTCTGGTACTTCTTTGCCTGTTTTCATCATCACGGCATACATGTGTGTGTAACAGAATGACTGGGGAGGTTGCTCTTGGGATCCACATATCTTGTCCATGTGTTTATCCTTTCCTAAAAAAAAAAAAAGAAGAAAAAAAAAAAGTCCTATCCGCAATAGGAAAGCAGCTTGTGTAGTAGAACGTTCCTCGCTCCGGCTAGTCTGAGGGTTTTGAATGGTTTGAGCTTTGAGACAGATGTGAGCACGTCGGAGCGAGAGGACATCATCAATCTGTCGTACTGCACTTTCATATCACAGCATTGCTCCGACACGCCCGCAGGTTTGCCCTGGTATTAATACTCGTGTGCTTTTCCACTGAATCCATGACAGAAAGCACCGGAAAACAGAAGCAGCCCTGGGAAAAGAAATCGTCCGCCATACAATGAGCGACAGCAGACGAACAAAATCCTCTTTTCAGAATCTCTGGGCTTTTTTTTTTTTTTTTTTTTTTGGTTGTTGTTTGTTGTAAACCCCCCCCGTCCACCACCCCCACCTCACACATCCAGCGCAGCTCTCTCTGATCTGTCCGTCCTCTCGGAAACACACGCAGCGCACACGCACACTTCTGTTAGCGAGGAAGACTTTCTTGGGAGTCTCCGAAAAGGAAACAATTTTATCGCATATAAATAATAAACCTTCCTCCCCCCGATCCGTCCGTCAGCTCCTTCTTAAGCGTCCCTTCATCCTCCAGCTCTTTCAGCGCTCCGCATGTACACCGCTGAATTATTCATCACGTTTTGTTCTTTTGCGAATGCAGAAACGTAGTGCGCAGTGAGTTCAGGGTTCTGTTTGTGTTTTTAAACAGTTTTTCTTTCCTTTTATTATATTAAACACGGACTCTTTTTTTTCTTCTTCTTCTTCTTACTGTGTGGATTTTCCGCTCGCTCGTTGGCTTTGTGAAGCAGAAGGGAGACGAAGGTTTCCACTCGGATTTCCTCAGAAGTCCGACTCTAAAGCTGAAGCGGCCTTGTAGCTGTCGTGATTCCTGCCTTTAGCCAAATCGCCACTGGTTCTGTGTTTGAAACGGATGAATCGATAGGACGAAACAAAGCAAAGATGGCACAAATACTCACTTTTTTAAATTCAGGCTCATCTAACGATCGCGATTTAAAGGAATACTCCAGCATTCTTTGAATCTAATCTCTAACCACAGTATCCGCAGCTTCATATTTAGTTTTGCGCCAGATCATAATCTCCCCTGTACCGTTTAACTGAAGTAATGCATGCCTTAAGGCAGTGATTTAAAATGCACGGCCGTGTAAATATTACACTTAAAACAGTACATCTTTTAAGATTGGAAGATTTGTAGCTCTTGTGCAAGATGAATCCCATGTGTGTATTAACAAACTTGTTTTAATACGTTATTGTTTCTATAGTAACAGCTTACACAGGGATGTTCAGTCAAGGGAACTGTATACAGTTATCACCTGAGGTTATAGGATAGTGTATAGAAGTGGGTGAGGACCACACTATTGACATTTAGGCCCAGATAAATTAAAAATAAAGACGGGAAGGCGGGTGTACTTTCTTTTTCTCACGACTGTATAGCGTCTGAAAGGAAAGAAAAATCATTGCTATGGAGACGATGTTTATTTGCTTGCTGGAAGGAGTCGACCGTGTCAGTGCTTTGGGACGGTTAGGGTTAGGTTTTCCCACACAGGAAAGTTTAAGGGCAGACGGCCTAGGGTTTTTTGTTGTTGTTGTTGTTTTGGTTTTTTTGTTTATTGTTTTGTCTTATTAACTTCGAGAGAGAGAGAGAGAAAATAGAGGCTGTAAAGGGAAGTGTCGTTTATTGCTGCTATAATGTAAGTCATGACAAGATCTGATGTAACTGCAAGCAGATAAAAAGTATGTGGCTTGTTTAATAAACGTTGTTAGAACGTTTGGCTCACACCTCCGGGGTTGGGGGTTCGAATCCAGTCTCCGCCCTGCGTAAGCGGAGTTTGCGTGTTCTCCCAGGGGGTTTCCTCCGGGTACTCCGGTTTCCTCCCCCAGTCCAAAAACATGCGTTGGAGGCTGAGTGGCATTTCCAAATTGATTGTAGTGTTGTGTGTGAATGCTTGTGCGATTGTGCTCTGTGATGGGTTGGGACCCCGTCTTGTGCCTCGAGTTCCCTGGGATAGGCTCCATTCTGCATGAGCCTGTGTAGGAGAAACGGTATGGAAAACATTTCGGAATGTGCTGTTAGTGGAAAATGTTTAAGCAATATCACACGATCATGAATATCGGCATGGCTGGGAGTACCGTAGCTAATCACAGCCGTGCCGATATATTCAGTATAAGCACACCATTGCTCAGAACAAGAAATGCACATCGATTACGTGACATTACGGACACAATATGGCCGAATATTTTTGCTCGTCTAGCGGAAGTAGATCCCAAAGAATCTACGCTCACTTCATAGCCCATGGGCTTGCTGGCGTCGAGTCTTCCTTTTCATCTTCGACTGATGATCTTTCATATTTTAAGCCAAAAGTTCCATTCCTCAAAAATGATCGTTTGCCATGTCCGCTGCTGATCTCGCCAAACTCTACTGTAGGAACTGTTTCCAACTAGGAAGTGGAATTTTACGCTGCAAACACAGATGAGTGGAGTGATACACACCGTGAAACATCCCAGTGCGGTTCTAGGAGATATAAGCACTCCGCTTGACCAATCAAAATAATGGACTGGAACTGACTGTTGTATCATTTTTGATATAATTATAAATACGATAATTCATTTATCATTTGTGTCACTGTTGTCACTTTGCTTCACATTACACCACCCCGTTATTAATTATTGTCCTATAATACACATATTCATCTCTCTCTCTCTCTCTCTCTCTCTCTCTGTCTCTCTCTCTGTCTCGCTCTCTCTCTGTCTCTCTCTGTCTCTCTCTCTCTGTCTCTCGCGCTCTCTCTCTCTCTCTCTCTGTCTCTTGCGCTCTCTCCGTCTCTCTCTGTCTCGCTCTCTCTCTGTCTCGCTCTCTCTCTGTCTCTCGCACTCTCTCTCTCTCTCTCTGTCTCTCTCTGTCTCTCTCTGTCTCGCTCTCTCTGTCTCTTGCGCTCTCTCCGTCTCTCTCTGTCTCGCTCTCTCTCTGTCTCGCTCTCTCTCTGTCTCTCGTGCTCTCTCTCTGTCTCTCTCTGTCTCTCTCTCTCTGTCTCTCTCTGTCTCGCTCTCTCTCTATCTCTCGCGCTCTCTCTCGCTGTCGGTCTCTCGTTCTCTCTCTCTGTCCCTCTCTCTCTCTGTCTCTCTCGCTCTCTCTCTGTCTCTCTCTGTCTGTCTGTCTCTATCTCTCTCTCTGTACAGATGAAGCTGTGGAACAAGTACAAGGTGACCAGTATCCCCTCGCTGGTGTTTGTGGACGCAACGACGGGGAAGGTGGTGTGTCGCAACGGTTTACTTGTGGTGAAAGATGACCCTAAAGGTGAGAGCCGCCAACACACACACACTGTATTATTTCACTGCCATTACTATATATGTATGTATGTATATATAAATATATCACACACACATGCACATATATCAGAGTATATATATATAGCCAGGTGTGTGCCCATGATTGATTGCTCATAAAGAAAATCCTTCTCTCCTCTGCTCATTAAACCTTAAAGCACTGTGCCCATGACTGATGTACACAAGTAGAAGGGAATCTTCTCTTGTTTTGCCCTATCAATAATTTTGACACCCTGCTCTTAAATGCCACCCGACCCCCTTAGCGCACAGCACAGAAAGCCTCATTTGTCTTCAGGTAGATGAAGAAGCACAGTGGCATGTGTGAAATCCCCTCAGCAAAAGGAATCGGCGTTCCCATGAGCAGAATGACAGATTCCTGCCCAGCCTAATGAACCCCAACTCTGGCAGTAGCCATGCTGAATTATTCGTTCTGCTCATTAGTGCGCTTCCATTCAGGGAAGCAGAGATGAGGAGCTGTTTTTCAACCCGACAGCTCCCTCTTCTTCTAGGTGTGTGTATATACAGTGCTGTGAAAAAGTATTTGCTGGCCCACATGACCGTACATGCCGAAGTGTCCTTGGGCAAGACACTGAACCCCAAGTTGCTCCCAATGGCAAGCTCTGTGCATGGTAGCTCTATTGCCATTGGTGTGTGTGTGTGTGTGTGTGTGTGTGTGTGTGTGACTGGGTGAATGAGAAACAATGTAAAGCACTTTGTAGAACTGCTAAGGTTAAAAAAGCGCTATATAAGTATAGACCATTTACCGTATTTGCTCCATCCTGATTTCTTCTGTTTTTGTGTATATCTCATACTAAATAGTTTTAGATCTTCAAATGACATACAACATAAAACAAAGTCAACCTGATTAAACACACAATACAGTTTTCATTTATTTTTTAAAAATGTATTTTTATTGAAGCAAAAAAAGTTATTCAACACCTATCACCCATGTGAAAAGCTAACTGTCCCCTTAAACTTAAAATCTGGTTGTGCCGCCTTTAACAGCAATAACTGCAACCAAACGCTTCCAATAACTGGAGATCAGTCTTTCACAGTGCTGTGGTGGAATTTTTGGCCCACTCTTCTTTGCTTTGCTTTAGTTCAGCCACAGTGGAGGGTTTTCAAGCATGAACTTCCTGATTAAGGTCCTGCCACAGCATCTCAATTGGTTCAAATCAGGACTTTGATGAGGCCACTCCAAAACTTTCATTTTGCTTTTTTAAGTCATTCAGAGGTGGACTTACGCCTATGCTTTGGATCAGTGTCTTGATGCATAATCTAGCTGCACTTGAGTTTCAGTTTACGGACTGAAGACTGGACATTCTCCTTTAAGATTTTCTGGTAGAGAGCAGAATTCATGTTTCTCTCAATTACTGTAAGTTGTCCAGGTCCAGAAGCAGTAAAGCATCCCCACACCATCACACTTCCTCCACCATGCTCAACTGTAGATATGATGATCTTTTTGTGGAATTCGGTGTTTGGTTTACGCCAGATGTAACGGGACCCCTGTCTTCCAAACAGTTCCACTTTCAACTCATCAGTCCACAGTACATTCTCCCAAAAGGTTTGAGGATCATCAAGGTGTGTTTTGGCAAAATTCAGACGAGTCTTAATGTTCTTCTGGGTTAGCAGTGGTTTTCACCTCGCCTCACTTCCATGGAGGCCATTTTCCCCCAGTGTCTTTCTGATAGTGGAGTCATGAACAGTGACCTTTATTGATGCAGGAGAGGCCTGTAGATCCTTTGATGTTGTGCTATTGTGACTTCCTGGATGAGCCGTTGCTGTGCTCTTGAAGGAATTTTGGAATGTCGGACACTTCTGGGAAGGTTCACTACTGTGCCGAGTTTTTCCATTTGGAGATAATGGCTCTCGCTGTGGTTCTTTGGAGTCCCAGAGCCTTTGAAATAACCCTTCCCAGACTGATGTATTTCGATCACCTTCTTCCTCATCATTTCTGAATTTCTTTCAACTTTGCCATAGTGTGTTACTGGGTAAGACCTTTTAACCAACTTCATGCTGTTGAAAAAGTTCTATTTAAGTGTTGATGTGATTGAACAGGGTTTGCAGTAATCAGGTCTGGTTGTGTCTAGTCCAGCTGAACCCCATTATGAATGCAGTGTCATAGATTTGAGGAATTAGTAACTATGGGGGCAAGTACATTTTCAAAAAATGCCCAGGTGGTATTGGATAACGTGTTTGCGTCAATAAATAACATTATCATTTAAAAACTGTATTTTGTGTTTACTCAGGGTGCCTTTGTTTTATCTTAGATTTTGTTTTAATTTCTGAAACAATTTAGTACGAGAGATACACAAAAACAGAAGAAATCAGGATGGGGGCAAATACTTTTTTTTACACAGCACTGTAAAAGTGTACACAGCAGTGGTGTGTTCAGGGCAGCAAAATGAAGGCTATTCAAAAGCCGAGGTAAAACCTCTTCAGTAGCTGTTTTACCTGATATTGTACCCAACCATCACTCTTTCCGTCAGCCTTGTATCGGAACATGAACACTGTGAGTCACGTGACTCACATCCCTGATTAGCCGACTGTCACATGTAGTTTTTGCTGTGTGTGCTGCACCATTTTCGATACGAAGACCTTTCTGTAACCCCTGTCAGAGCTCAGCAGAGCGTTTAAAGCGACTCACCATGGCATGAAGTAGGTAGCCAGACTAATCTGACTTCATCCCAAATATCATTCTCCTGCACTAAGTACTATTCTGATACGCCATTTATTTTAGTGTGATGGATTATGAAATTGCATCTGGATCTTTTTTTTCCCCCCAATTGGTGGCAGTGGTGGCTTAGCAGTTAAGGCTCTGGGTTACTGATCAGAAGGTCAGGGGTTCAGGCCCCAGCACTGCTAAGCTGCCACTGTTGGGCCCTTGATCAAGTCCTTTAACCCTCTCTGCTCCAGGGGTGCTGTATCATGGCCGACCCTGCACTCTGACCCCAACCTCCTAACATGCTGGGATATGCGAAGAAAAGAATTTCACTGTGCTGTAATGTATATATGACTAATAAAAGCTCATTAACATTAAAAAAGATTTTGGCAAGAACTCAAGTTGCTCGTCAGTTTTGGCTGAATGTCAGAATTCAGTCATATTCAGCGTTTCCAGACAGCCATACAATTATTATGTCAAGCCTGTCTGCCATCATGTTGTTGGAGCTGCCAGCTCTAGTTTGACGCTCTAGTTTCAGCTTCAGATTCTCCACCCACAGACTCATGTATACTGTACACTATCCAGATCCTGCAAGGAACAAGAACCCTGATGATCTGATTCTCTGCGCCCTAGTGTTTAAACAAATCTTTGAACAGCACGTTTATTGGTGCTATACCGTTTCTGCGTTACTAATGCGGCATTTCGTGATCCCATGGAGCCGTGCTGGTTTCGTGGTCATTTTGTTTCCAGGTTACAGGTTTATTTTTTGTTATGGGTAATGTTTTCATTCTTCTCCTACCTGTCATGTAAAGACAATGAACTGAGGGTTATTTGTCAGTCCGAGTGAAAAGAAAAGCGTTTGAAAGTAAGCGTTAGTCATGTTGAGTGACAAAGACGACCAGACTCTTGGCTTACAAGCTTAGGTGGCCCCAGGCAATTGGCCATCCTGGTGTGTGTGTGTGTGTGTGTGTGTGTGCATAAATATGAGTAAGTTTCTGTGGTGAATGTTTGCTGAAACTGTTTTAGATGATGTTTGGTTCAGAGGACAGAACTCGGGGCTGTATAATATAAAGAATAAAACCCAAAGGAGCGTGCGGTTATGGGAAAATAATCAACAACAAGGTGGTGTCATGTTGCCACCCCGAAGACAATTCATTTCCAATAACCTTTAATCATTTTATTCCTCTTATATGGTTCCCTCTGAAACTATTGGAACAGCAAGGCCAATTTATTTATTTATTTATTTATTTATTTATTGCTGTAGACTGAAGACATTTGGGTTTGAGATCATAAAATGAATATAAGAAGAGAGTTTTTAGAATTTCAGCTTTTATTTCCTGGTATTTTTTCTGTAGATGTGTTAAACAGTATAGAAAATATAGCACATTTTGTATCAGACCACCTAATTTGTAGGCGAGCAACCATTTCGGAACATTTGACTGTCGGGTGTTTCTTGTTACCCAGGTGTCTCTTGTTAGGTTGATTGTTTAAACAATAAATAGCTCTGAAATCTACTCTTGGTTTTAGTCTTCAGTTTCACTTGTGAAGACTGCGTTTGTTGTTAAAAAGGATAAACCAACGTGAAGATCAGAGAGCTGTCTATGGGAGAAAAGCAAGCCATTTTGAAGCTGAGAAAACATGAAGACAAACATTGGGCATGGCCAATACAAAATTTGGAATGTCCTGCAAAAGAAAGTAAACCGCTGGTGTACTGAGCAACAGACACCGAATGGGTCGGCCAAGGAAAACAACAACTGATGATGTAAGCATTGTGTGAGCTGTGAGGAAAAACCCCAAAACAACAGTCAACAACAACCTCCACAGGGCAGGGGTGAAGGTATTCCTGTTGTCACTTACATCCTAGCAGCCTCTCTATTTTTTCTCTCTTTTGTTATTAAGTTATTAAGAAGAAAGTGCAGCTCATCATGTTCTAGACAAACAGAACCTGTCCTGAAGACTTTTGTGTCGGAAAGCTTTAGCTCGAAGTGAGATTAACGTGTGGTTTGTGTGTGTTCAGGTGTGTGTTCGTGCAGTAACTGCTATTAATGATTCACAGTCTGTTAATGGGGTGTGACAGTGTATCTGTATTCAGCATGCGGTATGAAGGGTGTGGTGAATGTAGCAGTATGGTGGAGGCAGAGGAGAGAGAGAAAGTGTGAAGCGGTGAGCGAGAGTTCTATAGGAGGCCTTTCACTGAACGGTGGCTCTGCGTCGGCCTGCACCGAGTGGATAGAGAGCACTTCAGCACTCACTCAACAATAGAGCAGGAGCAGGAGCTGCTCGGTGGGATACAGCCTCTGGGCCTAATGAAGCTCTCCGTCAAAAAGGCACTTGTATAAGGGCACTTTCAGTGAGTGTAGCCTGCTCTTATTTACTCTTTAAAAAAAACAACAAAAAAAACCCCTTTCACCTTCCTTCAAGAACCACCTTCTTTGGAAGGGTGGAAATCAATGAGCATACAGTGAAAAGACACACAGAGAGAGAGAGAATGAGTGTGAGTGAGAGAGAGAGAATGAGTGTGAGAGAGAATGAATGAGAGAGGGAGAGAATGAGAGAGAGAATGAGTGTGAGAGAGAGAAAGAGAGAGGAAGAGAATGAGTGAGAGAGGGAGAGAATGAGTGTGAGAATGAGAGAGAGAATGAGTGTGAGAGAGGGAGAGAATGAGTGAGAGAGGGAGAGAATGAGTGTGAGAATGAGAGAGAGAATGAGTGAGAGAGAGAGAATGAGTGTGAGAGAGGGAGAGAATGAGAGAGAGAATGAGTGAGAGAGAGAAAGTGTGTGTGTGAGAGAGAATGAGTGAGTGAGAGAGATAGAGAGAATGAGTGAGAGAGAATGAGTGTGTGTGTGTGAGAGAGAGAGAAAGTGTGTGTGAGAGAGAGGGAGGTGGTCAGCAGATCAAACTGAATCAAGTGTGTGCGGTTTATTCAAATTATTGTACAATATATGCACAACACATATGTATGCACATGCGTGTGTGTGTGTGTGTGTGTGTATGTATGTATGTGTGTGTGCGTGCGTGCGTGCATGTGTATGTGTGTGTATGTGTATGTATGTGTATGTAATACGAGTCTGTCTATCTCCGTATCTCAGGTCTGGAGTTCCCGTGGGGGCCGAAGCCCTTTGCGGAGGTGGTGTCCGGACCCCTGCTCAGTAACAACAGACAGACAGCAGACAGCAGCACCCTGGAGGGCTCCTACGTGGGGATTTACTTCTCTGCTCACTGGGTGAGAGGAGTCACACTTCCAACACTTTTCTCCAAACTATTGGAACTATTCGGGTTCTAATATCGGAAAGTAGAGCGCGCCTAAAACAGTAACATGCCTCAAGAAAGCGAGTTTACTGAACACCTAAACCTCAGTATTATTTCCATTAGCGTTGAACTTCTCCACTAGTAAACAAGTGTGACGTGTGGACGCGGGCCACTCGCAGCTCTTTTTCACCCTCAGTGTGCAGGGGTTGTGCGTTTTCACCCCAAAAGCACAGAGCGCCTCAAGGTTTTGAAGACTTGCCTCTAAGCAATCTCTGATTTCTGCACTCATTTAGTGCAGAGGGTTTAAAAGTTGAGGGTTTAAAAGTTGATCGTGTCATGTTCCTCCTCCGCCATTCCTAGCTATCATCTAGTAAAAAATGCTGAGTCAGCTTATTCTTAATCTTAAGTCACAGTGATACTGACTAGAAAACAGCAGGATTTTCTACTATGGCCTTGGGACTGCAATTACCGCATGCAGTTTTACACTCAGGTCTTCTTTAGTGAACAGTGGACTAGTTCAACAAACAGACTTCATATTAAACCATAATGAACTTTTATTTTACTTTCACACTATCCGTTGTTACCCAGATGAGGACGGGTTCCCTTCTGAGTCTGGTTCCTCTCAAGGTTTCTTCCTCTTAACATCTTAGGGAGTTTTTCCTCGCCACCGGCTCGCTCATTAGGGATAAATTCACACACTTAAAATCTGTATCCTGTGTTTATATGTTTCTGTAAATCTGCTTTGAGACAATGACCATTGTTAAAAGTGCTATACAAATCAAATTGAATTGAATCGAATTGAATTCTTCATCTCACGATACATGATACACCCCATCCCCTTATGGATACAACCAAATTCCTGACGCATTATTCCTGCTCAAATATGCCATTTCACTGGGAAAATGTGTCGCATTGTTTGGAGAAAAACACGAGTTTGAATGTTGTCATACAGTGGGGTCCAAAAGTCCGAGACCATTGGGAAAATGCTTCTAGTTTGCGTTCTTTTCTAGTTTAACGCAACAAATATTTGCATGAATTTGAGTTCCGTAGTATTTGGTACGTCCCATTTTTTGCTTTATTGAAGCCACAAGTTTGTACAAAATCTTATTTTGAGATGAACCAGATTCAAAAAGGGAACCCATCCATCATCTTGATCCTGAATCATCTGGGTCCTGAATCATCTTGGTCCTGAATCTGGTTCCTAAATCATCTTGGTCCTGAATGTGGGTCCTAAATCATCTTGGTCCTGACTTATGATCAGTTTTAGATCGAATCCATCGGAGTGTCGTCTGAACACACGCTTCAATAGAAGAGATTAGACGTGAGGAAAATCTGAGCTCTTGTACAAAGCATTTAACATGGTCAATATCACAGATTTGCTTACATTTTAACTGGGGACCTAGGAATAATGCAGAATCTTGAAGATTTAATCTTCAAGATATTGAACATTTTTACTTTGTTTTCAAAATTCTAAAACCTTCTGTTTATTTCCAATTTTAAATGCCCCCCTACCCCCGCCCGCCCCAAAAAATAATAATAATAATAATCCAGATTTTCATTGTCATCTCAGACTGTATGTGGTCTGAGGAAGAAACCAAATTGCTGTATTGGTGCAATAAAAGCAGTAAAAAAAATAATCTCTTGTCTATATTTATGACAATGTCTTCATTGGAATGTTCTAATGTGTGTTCCTACTTAAAGGTAAAACATGTTTACCAATAATAACTCCTCCATCTAATTATGTAATAGTGGAACCCAGTGGAAATATAGGCCTCATTCTCAAAAAAAGGTTTACTGGTTTCCTGACACACAGCATCTGCACCTTGTCAGGAACAAGTCTTTCCCAACCAATTAAAAACAAAACAAACAAGTGTCATGTCTATGAACCCAACCTCACGTAACCTCAGACAACCTCAGGCTAGAAAATACTGTGTAACTGTGTTGTTCCATTTTAATCAGGTTTATTTGTGTAGCGGGTTTTTAACAATAGACAATAGTCACAGAGCAGCTTTACAGAAATCCAGATGATTTTGTTCCATAATGAGCAAGCCAGCAAGCCAGAGGTGACATTGGCAAGGAATTAAAAACTCCCCGAGATGACATTGGACAGAAGCCTTGAGGGGAACCAGACTCGAAAGGGAATCCATCCTCTTCTGGGTGACTCCAGATTATAAAGTATTACAGTATACAGGTGCAGAAGAGTAAAATCAAACGGTAATAAGGGTGTTGAAAGAATGAGAGAGAGAGAAAGAGAGAGAATGAGTGTGTGACAGAGAGAATGAGTGTGAGAGAGAGAAAATGAGAGAGAGAGAGAATGGGTGTGAGAGAGAGAATGAGAGAGAGAGAGAATGAGTGTGTGTGAGAGAGAGAATGAGTGTGAGAGAGAGAGAGAATGAGTGTGAGAGAGAGAGAGAATGAGTGAGCGGGAGAGAGAATGAGTGTGAGAGAGAGAGAGAATGAGTGAGCAGGAGAGAGAATGAGTGTGAGAGAGAGAGAGAATGAGTGTGAGAGAGAGAATGAGTGTGAGAGAGAGAGAGAATGAGTGTGAGAGAGAGAGAGAATGAGTGTGAGAGAGAGAGAGAATGAGTGAGCGGGAGAGAGAATGAGTGTGAGAGAGAGAGAGAGAATGAGTGAGTGAGAGAATGAGAGAGAGAGAGAATGAGAGAGAGAGAGAACGAGTGTGAGGGAGAGAGAGAACGAGTGAGAGGGAGAGAGCAAAAGAAAGAGTGAGAGAGAGATAGAGATCAGACTCTGACCCAAGTGAAATGTCCGGCTCATCGCATTACTCTTTTCCTGTGGTGTGTTTGGACGTGTGGACGCAGTGCCCGCCCTGCCGCAGTCTCACCCGAGTGCTGGTGGAGTCTTATCGGAAAGTGAAGGAGTCTGGACACAAGTTCGAGATCGTGTTTGTGAGTGCCGACAGGTAAAGAAGCAGACTTTGTACACAATTGGGAGGCACATTCCATATCTCGCACACATGGACAGAACCACACGTGACCGGTTTTTTTAAATTAAAGAACATCATACTTTTGATCTGTTTACAGTCACAGTTAATGTCATGCAACATCCACAAGGCAAATTAGTCCCTTGTCATCAATTAGTAGCTGTAAACACTTGTTTACACACACACCTGCCTCTCTGCATGAATATAAGCCTGTGATTTGCCTTGCAGCTGTTATTAATCAAAGAGAAAAAAATGAATCAACACCTTCTGACCAATCAGAATTGAGAATTCAGCAACGCTGTGGTGTTAGATGTGACAGTTCCCGGTTGTGAACTTTTACAATTTGCATATTCATTGAATTAGATAGATGAATGGATGGATGGATGGAAAGATAGGAAGAAATTGTATTGATCCTGAAGGAAATTGCAGTTTCCCTCTTCAATTCGTTAACCGCTGCAGTAGGTTCTTCTGTGCATTTTCCCTGCTGTGTGTGGAACTGTACAACTAAATATAGAAGAAGAAAAAAAAAGATGTTTGTGTTTGCAGATCAGAAGATTCCTTCACGCAGTATTTCAGCGAGATGCCGTGGCTGGCCGTGCCGTACACGGACGAGGCCAGGAGATCCCGCCTCAACAGACTCTACGGCATACAAGGTGTGTAACTGCATTGGAGAGATGTGTATTGGTGAGGCTGAGATCAGAAAAGCATGTAAATGGAAGGAGAAGGAGGGGAAGAGGGAAGGAGAGAGGCACGGCTGTGGAGTTTGAGGAATGTGGGCAGCTGATCAAGTTTGCTATTGAGTTACTGTTCAATGCTGCTTCTCCCCCACCCAGTATTATGGCGTTTCTGTGAAGGCCAAAGCTGGAAGTGTGTTCAGTAAGATTCCCAGCCTGCCTCTGGGGAAGCATGCTTTACCTCCACATCAAATGGACAGCTGTTATCAGGGTCTGCCTTTCAAAAGCCTGTTTTACTGATGCCTGCAGCTGTAATGCCTGCTGGTGTTGCTGTTTCATGTTGGGGGTCGCTGAAGGTATGTGGGCATTTAATTTGCCGGTGACAGACAAAGTCAAGACAAGACTGAATGCAGTTCAGTTTGTTTTTATTTGTATAGCGCTTTTAACAATGGGCATTGTCACAAAGTAGCTTTACAGAAATATCAATTCCAGATATAAATTTTACATTTATAAATTTATACCTAATGAGCGTGCCAAAGTCGACAGTGTGAGAGGAAAAACTCCCTGAGACGATATGAGGAAGAAACCTTGAGAGGAATGAGACCCAAAAAGGGAATCCATCCGAGTCCTGAATCTGGGTCCTAAATCATCTTGGTCCTGAATCATCTGTTTCCTGAATCTGGGTTTTAAATCATCTGGGTCCTGAATCTGGGTTTTAAATCATCTGGGTCCTGAATCTGGGTTTTAAATCATCTGGGTCATGAATCATCTTGGTCCTGAATTATCTTGGTCCTGAATCATCTGGGTCCTAAATTATCTTGGTCCTGAATCATCTTTGTCCTGAATTATCTGGGTCCTGAATCATCTTGGTCCTGAATCATCTGGGTCCTGAATCATCTGGGTCCTGAATCATCTTGGTCCTGAATCATCTTGGTCCTGAATTATCTGGGTCCTGAATCATCTGGGTCTGAATGAATTCCAAGCAATGCTGAGAGAAAAAAAAAACACCATGGACACTTTTAGAAGCTACAGATGGGTGACAAAGGGGAAAAAAAAAACCAGTGGTGCTCTGGGGGCATCTTTGTGTCTACTGGTCCCCTTAGAGAGATGCAAATCATTCTTTATTCTTTATCCTACGATGAAACATTTCTAACCTGTTGGGAGCGGTCTCTTCCAGGATGTTCCCGCCTCACCCACAGGTCACGAGGATCACTGAAGGGTTGATAACGATATAATGCGGTTAATCATACGCTGTGGTCTTCACAGTCACCAGATCCCAACCCAGTTGAACACCTATGGGAGATTTTGGAGCGGAGTGTTTGGAGAGAAGGTTCTCCAACAATATCATCAGAACACCAACTGACAGAATATCTTTGAGAAGAATGGAGTTCATCGCTCCAATACAGTTCCAGAGACTTGTACAGTCTATGCCAAGGAGCATTAAAGCAACTCTGGCAGCTTGTGGTAGTTCATCCACTTATTAAGATGCTGGTTTTTCCCTTTAATTTATCCTCCGTCTGTCTGTTTGAAAGCATTCATTACGTAATCCTTGAATACCTCAGGTTTTACTTATACTCGTGCCAAAATAAATGCGCCAACAAAGCTTATTGAAGTAAGTTGAGATAGACTGGCACTTCCAAAGGTGTGAAAATCTACCCGTTGATCTAATCTCATCTATTTAATTCGGTAGCATTCAGGTGATGTTCTCCATGATGTATCTTTCCCCATCATTCACTTAATTCGAATGTGTAGCAAATATGCTAGATAACGATTAATAAACCCATCTGTGTTCATTTAAAACCCTAACTTTTTTTTCTGTCCAAGCATAATTGTGATGCTTGGCATCTTTCATCATAGCACTGTTAAAACATCAAAGTAAGTGTTCTACTTCACACCAGTCTGTTTAACACTGCTTAGAATTTTGTTTATCTAAAAAAATGAGTTCTCGCTACTATTTTACTTTATTACTTTGGTGCTTTCGCCTTCGTCTCTTTTCTTCCCCACATGGTTCTTTCTCTCGTTATCTCTCTCATCTCTTTCCCTCTGAGGCGGTCAGTCAGTTCTTGTTGGCTCCCAGCCTGGCTCGGCTGGAATGAGTGGAATTCTTGCTGGTTGCGGGAATCGGCACAACCGCTGACCAAAAGCTGCTCGCTCACTGACTGAGTGTGATAAGAGCCCACAGTGCAGCCACAGAGCCAATCTCAAATAGGGGCTGAGAGATCACCATGGTGGAGACAGGTCTCTCGCTCTGTGTGTGTGTGTGTGTGTGTGTGTGTGATTGTGAGCATGTGATTGTCAGATATGTAGACACATACCTGACAGCTAGAATACAGCTGCACTCTGCACACACACTTGCTCACAAACGCACAGCAAGTTCTTAACAGAAAATGGACCGAAACTGATAACAAAAAAATGTGATAAATTGTGTGTGTGTGTGTGTGTGTGTGTGTGTATGTATGCTGCAGGGATCCCCACACTGATTTTTCTGGACACGGAGGGTCACATGATCACGCGGCAGGGCCGAGTGGAGGTGCTCAATGACCCAGAATGCCATCTTTTCCCTTGGCACCCGCGGCCTGTGCTGGAGCTCAGTGAGTCCAACGCTGTGCAACTCCATGAAGGCCCCTGTCTTGTTCTCTTTGTAGGTGAGTGTGTGCGTGAGTGAGAAAGAGAGAGAGAGAGAGAGAGAGAGAGAGAGAGAGAGAGAATATACTTTAGTCTTTACCAGAAAAATGCAGACAAAAGTTTCCGTGTGTACTACTTCCCTGCATACCCTCTGTAGTAATTCCATATACCACGTGTAGTAATTCCCTGTGCCATGTGTATTAATTCCCTATATACCGTGCCCTCCACTAATATTGGCACCCTTGGTAAATATGTGAAAAGAAGGCTGTGAAAAAATTGTCTTTTGATGTTTTGTTAAAAAAATTCACAAAAAATACTCTGCTCTCATGGATATCAAACAATTACAAACAAAACACAGGTTTATCCCCAAATAAACCCCATCGTTGTTGAATATATGTGTGCAACAATTATTGGCACCCTTTTAGTTAATACTTTGTGCTACCTCATTTTTCCAAGATAACAGCTCTGAGTCTTCTCCTATAATGCCTGATGAGGTTGGAGAATACATGGTAAGGGATCTGAGACTGTTCCTCCATACAGAATCTCTCCAGATCCTCCAAATTTTGAGGTCCACGCTGGTGGACTCTCCTCTTCAGTTCACCCCACAGATTTTCTCTTGGGTTCAAGTCAGGTGACTGGGATGGCCATGACAGGACCTTGATTTTGTGGTCAGTAAACCATTTTTGTGTTGATTTTGATGTATGTTTTGGATGCCCTGATCAACAAATCAACAGTTTGGAACATTCTGAGGGAAAAAAGACCACACTAGTCAGCTCTGCAACACAAAAAGGCCTGGACGTCCACAGAAGACAACAGTGGTGGATGATCGTAGGATCCTTTCCATGGTAAATAAAAACCCTTTCACAACATCCAGCCAAGTGAAGAACACACTTCAGGAGGTAGGCGTATCATTATCCAAGTCTACCATAAAGAGAAGACTTCACAAGGGCAAATACAGAGGGTCCACCACAAGGTGCAAACCATTCATACGCCTCAAGAATAGAAAAGCCAGATTAGACTTTGCCAAAAAACATCTAAATAAGCCAGACCTGTTGTGGAAAAGCATTCTTTTTACAGAAGAAACTAAGATCAACTTGTACCAGAATGATGGGAAGAAAAAAATATGGAGAAGGCTTGGAAAGGCTCATGATCCGAAGCATACCACATCATCTGTAAAACACGGTGGAGGTAGTGTGATGGCATGGGCATGCATGGCTTCCAGTGGCACTGGGTCACTAGTGTTTTTTGATGATGTGACAGAAGATAGAAGCAGCCGGTTGAATTCTGAAGTGTATAGGAATATATTGTCTGCTCAGATTCAGCCAAATTCAGTGAAGCTACTTGGACTTTGCTTCACTTTACAGATGAACAATGACCCAAAACATACTGTGAAAGCAACCCAGGAGTTTTTTTTAAAGCAAAGAAGTGGAATATTCTGCAATGGCCAAGTCAGTCACCTGATCTCAACCCCATCGAGCATGCATTTCACATGCTGAAGACAAAACTTAAGGCAGAAAGACCCACAAACATACAACTACTGAAGACCTGTATATGAGTAAAGGAGCAGTAAAGGCCTGGCAAAGCATCACAAAGGAGGAAACCCAGTGTTTGGTGATGCCCATGGGTTCCAGACTTCAAGCAGTCAATGCCTGCAAAGGATTCTCTAAAAAGTATTGAAAATGAACAGTCCATTTATGATGATGTTAATCTGTCCAATTACATTTGAGCCCCCGAAATATGGGGACTGTGTATAAAAATGGTTGCCGTTCCTAAACGTTTCATATGATATTTTTGTTCAACCCCTTGAATTAAACTGAAAGTCTGCAGTTCAATTGCAACTAGGTTGTTTCATTTCAAATCCATTGTGGTGGCGTACAGAGCCAAAATGACGAAAATATGTTTAAGGAATAAGGAAGTTATAATATGTGCATACACTTCTGAGGCAGAGAGATGCAGGTGTAAGGTGAGCCCTCAGGCCTTTATAATATCAGTTCAGATGGAGGTTTTCTGAGGCCACTCTGCTCCTCTCCGTTTCCCCTCCAATTTTTCAGCTTCTGTCCCTTCATCCAGCCGTTCCTCCCTCATTCCATTCTTTCCTGCTCCTCGCTCATTACTCTTACACTGGAAATCATGGTTCATTAAATTTTTTTGCTCTTCCACCCCCCCTCTCATAAACTCTGCGTTCACTGTGTTTCAGACGCAGAGGAGGAGGGTGAGCTGGAGCCAGCCAAGGAGCTCATCCAGCCAATTGCTGAGAAGATCATGGCCAAGTACAAAGCCAAGGATGAGGAAACCCCGCTGCTCTTTTTTGTGGCTGGAGAGGTGTGTGTGTGTCTGTGCGTGTCTGTGTGTGCGTGTCTGTGTGTGGGTCTGTCTGTGTGTGTGTGTGTCTGTCTCTGTCTGTCTGTCTTTATATGGTTTCACTATGAAAGATCTGAAACTCACTTTTTAGGTCTGTGATAAGAAAACCACATTAATCATAGTTAGAGTCGGGACACTTGATATAGTATCAATGTGATAAATTTAAGCACAGCACATTTTTCTGTAAACATATGTGTGTGTGAGTATCCGACGGTACTGGTAGCTGAGTGTACGGTCAGCTGAGGGTATGGTCAGCTGAGAGAATAGTATGGTATGGGCACCTGAGAGTATGGTATGGGCACCTGAGAGTATGGTATGGTCAGCTGAGAGTATGGTATGGTCAGCTGAGAGTATGGTATGGTCAGCTGAGAGTATGGTATGGTAGAGTATGGTATGGTAGAGTATGGTATGGTCAGCTGAGAGTATGGTATGGTAGAGTATGGTATGGTCAGCTGAGAGTATGGTATGGTCAGCTGAGAGTATGGTATGGTAGAGTATGGTATGGTCAGCTGAGAGTATGGTATGGTCAGCTGAGAGTATGGTATGGTAGAGTATGGTATGGTCAGCTGAGAGTATGGTATGGTCAGCTGAGAGTATGGTATGGTAGAGTATGGTATGGTCAGCTGAGAGTATGGTATGGTCAGCTGAGAGTATGGTATGGTAGAGTATGGTATGGTCAGCTGAGAGTATGGTATGGTCAGCTGAGAGTATGGTATGGTAGAGTATGGTATGGTCAGCTGAGAGTATGGTATGGTCAGCTGAGAGTATGGTATGGTAGAGTATGGTATGGTCAGCTGAGAGTATGGTCAACTGAGAGTATGGTATGGTAGAGTATGGTATGGTCAGCTGAGAGTATGGTATGGTCAGCTGAGAGTATGGTATGGTAGAGTACGGTATGGTCAGCTGAGAGTATGGTATGGTAGAGTACGGTATGGTCAGCTGAGAGTATGGTATGGTAGAGTATGGTGTGGTCAGCTGAGAGTATGGTATGGTCAGCTGAGAGTATGGTATGGTAGAGTATGGTATGGTCAGCTGAGAGTATGGTATGGTCAGCTGAGAGTATGGTATGGTCAGCTGAGAGTATTGTATGGTAGAGTATGGTATGGTCAGCTGAGAGTATGGTCAGCTGAGAGTATTGTATGGTCAGCTGAGAGTATGGTATGGTAGAGTATGGTATGGTCAGCGGAGAGTATGGTCAGCTGAGAGTATGGTATGGTCAGCTGAGAGTATGGTATGGTAGAGTATGGTATGGTCAGCTGAGAGTATGGTATGGTCAGCTGAGAGTATGGTATGGTAGAGTATGGTATGGTCAGCTGAGAGTATGGTATGGTAGAGTATGGTATGGTCAGCTGAGAGTATGGTATGGTCAGCTGAGAGTATTGTATGGTAGAGTATGGTATGGTCAGCTGAGAGTATGGTCAGCTGAGAGTATTGTATGGTCAGCTGAGAGTATGGTATGGTAGAGTACGGTATGGTCAGCGGAGAGTATGGTATGGTAGAGTATGGTATGGTCAGCTGAGAGTATGGTATGGTCAGCTGAGAGTATGGTATGGTAGAGTATGGTATGGTCAGCTGAGAGTATGGTATGGTCAGCTGAGAGTATGGTATGGTAGAGTATGGTATGGTCAGCTGAGAGTATGGTATGGTCAGCTGAGAGTATGGTATGGTAGAGTATGGTATGGTCAGCTGAGAGTATGGTCAGCTGAGAGTATGGTATGGTCAGCGGAGAGTATGGTATGGTAGAGTATGGTATGGTCAGCTGAGAGTATGGTATGGTCAGCGGAGAGTATGGTATGGTAGAGTATGGTATGGTCAGCTGAGAGTATGGTATGGTCAGCTGAGAGTATGGTATGGTCAGCTGAGAGTATGGTATGGTAGAGTATGGTATGGTCAGCTGAGAGTATGGTATGGTAGAGTATGGTATGGTCAGCTGAGAGTATGGTATGGTCAGCTGAGAGTATGGTATGGTCAGCTGAGAGTATGGTATGGTAGAGTATGGTATGGTCAGCTGAGAGTATGGTATGGTAGAGTATGGTATGGTAGAGTATGGTATGGTCAGCTGAGAGTATGGTATGGTCAGCTGAGAGTATTGTATGGTCAGCTGAGAGTATGGTATGGTAGAGTATGGTATGGTCAACGGAGAGTATGGTATGGTAGAGTATGGTATGGTCAGCGGAGAGTATGGTATGGTAGAGTATGGTATGGTCAACGGAGAGTATGGTATGGTAGAGTATGGTATGGTCAGCGGAGAGTATGGTATGGTAGAGTATGGTATGGTCAGCTGAGAGTATGGTATGGTAGAGTATGGTATGGTCAGCTGAGAGTATGGTATGGTCAGCTGAGAGTATGGTATGGTCAGCTGAGAGTATGGTATGGTAGAGTATGGTATGGTCAGCTGAGAGTATGGTATGGTCAGCTGAGAGTATGGTATGGTCAGCTGAGAGTATGGTATGGTAGAGTATGGTATGGTCAGCTGAGAGTATGGTATGGTCAGCTGAGAGTATGGTATGGTCAGCTGAGAGTATGGTATGGTCAGCGGAGAGTATGGTATGGTCAGCGGAGAGTATGGTATGGTCAGCTGAGAGTATGGTATGGTCAGCTGAGAGTATTGTATGGTAGAGTACGGTATGGTCAGCGGAGAGTATGGTATGGTAGAGTATGGTATGGTCAGCTGAGAGTATGGTATGGTCAGCTGAGAGTATGGTATGGTAGAGTATGGTATGGTCAGCTGAGAGTATGGTATGGTCAGCTGAGAGTATGGTATGGTAGAGTATGGTATGGTCAGCTGAGAGTATGGTATGGTCAGCTGAGAGTATGGTATGGTAGAGTATGGTATGGTCAGCTGAGAGTATGGTCAGCTGAGAGTATTGTATGGTCAGCTGAGAGTATGGTATGGTAGAGTACGGTATGGTCAGCGGAGAGTATGGTATGGTAGAGTATGGTATGGTCAGCTGAGAGTATGGTATGGTCAGCTGAGAGTATGGTATGGTAGAGTATGGTATGGTCAGCTGAGAGTATGGTATGGTCAGCTGAGAGTATGGTATGGTAGAGTATGGTATGGTCAGCTGAGAGTATGGTATGGTCAGCTGAGAGTATGGTATGGTAGAGTATGGTATGGTCAGCTGAGAGTATGGTCAGCTGAGAGTATGGTATGGTCAGCGGAGAGTATGGTATGGTAGAGTATGGTATGGTCAGCTGAGAGTATGGTATGGTCAGCGGAGAGTATGGTATGGTAGAGTATGGTATGGTCAGCTGAGAGTATGGTATGGTCAGCTGAGAGTATGGTATGGTCAGCTGAGAGTATGGTATGGTCAGCTGAGAGTATGGTATGGTAGAGTATGGTATGGTCAGCTGAGAGTATGGTATGGTAGAGTATGGTATGGTCAGCTGAGAGTATGGTATGGTCAGCTGAGAGTATGGTATGGTCAGCTGAGAGTATGGTATGGTAGAGTATGGTATGGGTCAGCTGAGAGTATGGTATGGTAGAGTATGGTATGGTAGAGTATGGTATGGTCAGCTGAGAGTATGGTATGGTCAGCTGAGAGTATGGTATGGTCAGCTGAGAGTATGGTATGGTAGAGTATGGTATGGTCAACGGAGAGTATGGTATGGTAGAGTATGGTATGGTCAGCGGAGAGTATGGTATGGTAGAGTATGGTATGGTCAACGGAGAGTATGGTATGGTAGAGTATGGTATGGTCAGCTGAGAGTATGGTATGGTCAGCTGAGAGTATGGTATGGTCAGCTGAGAGTATGGTATGGTAGAGTATGGTATGGTCAACGGAGAGTATGGTATGGTAGAGTATGGTATGGTCAGCGGAGAGTATGGTATGGTAGAGTATGGTATGGTCAACGGAGAGTATGGTATGGTAGAGTATGGTATGGTCAGCGGAGAGTATGGTATGGTAGAGTATGGTATGGTCAGCTGAGAGTATGGTATGGTAGAGTATGGTATGGTCAGCTGAGAGTATGGTATGGTCAGCTGAGAGTATGGTATGGTCAGCTGAGAGTATGGTATGGTAGAGTATGGTATGGTCAGCTGAGAGTATGGTATGGTCAGCTGAGAGTATGGTATGGTCAGCTGAGAGTATGGTATGGTAGAGTATGGTATGGTCAGCTGAGAGTATGGTATGGTCAGCTGAGAGTATGGTATGGTCAGCTGAGAGTATGGTATGGTCAGCGGAGAGTATGGTATGGTCAGCGGAGAGTATGGTATGGTAGAGTATGGTATGGTCAGCTGAGAGTATGGTATGGTCAGCTGAGAGTATTGTATGGTAGAGTATGGTATGGTCAGCTGAGAGTATGGTATGGTCAGCTGAGAGTATTGTATGGTAGAGTATGGTATGGTCAGCTGAGAGTATGGTATGGTCAGCTGAGAGTATGGTATGGTAGAGTATGGTATGGTCAACGGAGAGTATGGTATGGTAGAGTATGGTATGGTCAGCGGAGAGTATGGTATGGTCAGCTGAGAATATGGTATGGTCAGCTGAGAGTATGGTATGGTCAGCGGAGAGTATGGTATGGTAGAGTATGGTATGGTCAGCTGAGAGTATGGTATGGTCAGCTGAGAGTATTGTATGGTAGAGTATGGTATGGTCAGCTGAGAGTAAGGTATGGTCAGCTGAGAGTATGGTCAGCTGAGAGTATTGTATGGTCAGCTGAGAGTATGGTATGGTAGAGTATGGTATGGTCAACGGAGAGTATGGTATGGTAGAGTATGGTATGGTCAGCGGAGAGTATGGTATGGTCAGCTGAGAGTATGGTATGGTCAGCTGAGAGTATGGTATGGTCAGCGGAGAGTATGGTATGGTAGAGTATGGTATGGTCAGCTGAGAGTATGGTATGGTAGAGTATGGTATGGTCAGCTGAGAGTATGGTATGGTCAGCTGAGAGTATGGTATGGTAGAGTATGGTATGGTCAGCTGAGAGTATGGTATGGTCAGCTGAGAGTATGGTATGGTCAGCTGAGAGTATGGTATGGTAGAGTATGGTATGGTCAGCTGAGAGTATGGTATGGTCAGCTGAGAGTATGGTATGGTCAGCTGAGAGTATGGTATGGTCAGCGGAGAGTATGGTATGGTAGAGTATGGTATGGTCAGCTGAGAGTATGGTATGGTAGAGTATGGTATGGTCAGCTGAGAGTATGGTATGGTAGAGTATGGTATGGTCAGCTGAGAGTATGGTATGGGTACCTGAGAGTATGGTATGGTCATAAAGTCAGATTTTTACAGAAATATTTTCTGTCTGTTAATAGCCATTAGACAGTTTGTGTTTTGGTGTATATATCTAGAAGTTTGTATAAGTGTATGCAGTTTAGTAAACAGTGCTTGCAGAGAACATCAGCTTTTAGCTGTAGGATGTGAACCAGTATAAACTGTACATTTATTACTAATGTACAAAAAGACTATATATACACCGATCGGCCATAACATTAAAACCACTGACAGGTGAAGTGAATAACACTGATTATCTCATTACAGTGGCACCTGTCGAGGGGTGGGGTATATTTATTAGGCAGCAACTGAACAGCCAGTTCTCCAAGTTGATGTGTTGGAAGCAGGAAAAATGGGTAAGCGTAAGGATCTGAGCGACTTTAACAAGGGCCAGATTGTGACGGCTAGACGACTGGGTCAGAGCATCGCCAAAACAGCAGGTCTTGTGGGGTGTTTCCGATATGCAGTGGTTAGTACCTACCAAAAGTGCTCCAAGGAGGGACAACCTGTGAACCTGCGACAGGGTCATGGGCGCCCAAGGCGTGCAGAGCGAAGGCTCGCCCGTCTGGTCCGATCCTACAGAAGAGCTACTGTAGCACAAATTGCTGAAAAAGTTAACGTTGGCTCAGATCGAAAGGCGTCAGAACACACAGTGCATCACAGTTTGCTGTGTATGTGGCAGCATAGCTAACAAGAAAAAAAAATCCAAAC
This sequence comes from Ictalurus furcatus, assembly GCF_023375685.1. NCBI lineage: Eukaryota > Metazoa > Chordata > Actinopteri > Siluriformes > Ictaluridae > Ictalurus > Ictalurus furcatus. The sequence continues at coordinate 6,409,080 of NC_071271.1, read as the reverse complement.
CTGACCCTGGAAACTCCATACGATAAATGTTGAATCAACACTTGCACAGTAACGACAATGTTAAAAGACCGGTTAACTGTCAGATGTAAATAATGTGAGCGTCCCTTTGACGAGCCCCTTTGAGTTAGTTGTTGCCATAGGACAGATAATGCATCAAAACCAGTGCGTTAATATAAAATTATCATTTGGATCAGAGCTTCTGTTATAAAATGAAATCGAAGAACAGCATGTACGAGTCTCTGGAACCGAACTACAGGAAGGAACGCCAAAAGACATTCCCTCAGCTTTGATGATCGTGGCAGAGAGCGCTGTCTAATGTGTGTTCTGGGGACTCGTGATGGTCCACCAGATTTATGTTGGGTTTTTCCTTTAATCAGTGCATGTATGTGTATATACTGTATAGATACTGAAGCCAGCCTTGATCTGCACTGTTGCTCATGCATGGTTTATCAGATTGTTTTGGAAAGCTACAGTAAGCAGAAGAAACTTCACATTGTGTGGCTGTTATGATCTTTATCTCGTTATGAGACAGCAGGCAGCACACACACATCACTGCGACAATCAGTGTGGCAGTGTGGGTGTTTTATGCATGCTATATCTTTCTGAAAAGCAGTTTATACATGCATAGTAGCCTTGCAGAAAGAAGACGCATGGCTCAGCGGAGAAAGGCAAGCAGTCCGAAAGATGTAATCTCCTCCTATCTGGGAGGCGGGAAGCCCAAGACCAAGATTTCATGTTTCTTCTGCCGAGCCCTAGCTTTAGAGCGTCTCCGCTGACTTTATCAGAGTTTGTAGAAGATTTTCGGACCCCCCACCCCCCTTATGATTTTGTTGCAATCCAGTGGCGTGAGTTCTGGTGTTTTAATCTCAGCCTCCAAGCGGACAATAGTCTCCATCTGGACTGGAAAAGGAAGCGATTATGAGTAAGGTCATAGCTTCCCTCCTGCCTGATGCTGTTTCTTCTCTTGCTGCCAGATTACAGGAAGTGTGTAATCACCACTGCACGGCTTTATCGTGTTCCACTCGTCTTTCTGTTGGTATCGTAACAAACATGTCAAGAGATTTATAAGCATTCGAAAATGAATTTGTAAGTGAGAAGTGAAGCCGGTTGCTCTTTTGTCTTGCTGTCTAAACAAAAGTGTGCCTGATCCATCTGTAAGCAGTTTTGCACCCCCATCAACAAAAAAAAAATTCATGTCACCGATTGTGCTCACATTTTTTGTCCTTTTTAGGTAGCAGAACAGTAAAGTAGTTCTATGAGAGGCCCGAGATCTGATTGTGTGGTTTAATGCATTTACTGCTACGTGGACTAGCTCATGGTTTCACTGGAATGAAGTCAGAGCTGGAATGGACAAACTGAGATTTTTTTTTTTTTTTTTAAATAATCAGGCTTTTATTTTACTGCCACCTAGTGGCTGTTGGAATGATAACGTTTTTGACATGAAATTTCCACATATCCAATGTCCTCCCTTCTATTCCTGAAGGAGTGATATCCTCTCTTTTTGTGTACATCTCATACTAAACTGTTCCAGAAATGAAAACAAAATCTAAGATAAAACAAAGGCAACCTGAGTAAACATGAAGACATGGTTTGCCAAGATTGTAGTGGAAGAACTTGTGGAAGTTTTCTGCACAGAGCCCTGATCTCAACCCCACTGAACACCTTTGGTATGAACTGGAACGTTGACGTGCTCCACCCCAGGCTTCCTCACCCGACATCAGGGCCTGACCTCACTAATGCTCTTCTGGCTGAATGAACACAAAGCCCCACAACCACGCTCCAAAATCTAGTTGTAAGCTTTCCCAGAAGAGCGGAGGAGGATATTATAACAGTAAACGGGGACTAAATCTGGATAGGGATGTTCAAAAAACACACATGGGTGTCATGGATAGGTGTCCACATACTTTTGGCCATATAGCGTATGTAATGCAGAGTTTTGACAAGCTGCCACTTCGATTTAGAATTACCGGACTGTATGTTCGGTTTCATTAAACAAAGGAAAGTTGAAATTGATCTGGAGGAAAAGGCAGCAAAAGGCATCAAATATATTCAATGACTTAGTTTAAGAAGCGCGCGCACACACACACACACACTGCTTGCAGCCAGCGTGTTGCATCTCTGCTTGTTTTTTTTTTCCCTGCTCAGTAGGCCGTTAGATCCCTCTCAGAGGGGAGCCATGTTTTTTTACCTCCTCCTGTTTTCTCCTGCTGGTTGCAGAGAGAAGAAAGCAAACCGTCTCCTAACTGCCACGCAGGATCTAATGAGAGATAACACTGAGCCCTGTGTGACTCCTCACTGCGGAACCATTCATGCTTTAAAGTTCTGGCCACAAAGTCTCCTTTGATTTTTGCTTATCAAAGTCCTAAATGTTGCTTCAAAGAAAGAGGCATCGTTCAGTTTGACTGATAATCAGAAGACTTTACAGGTGGATTTAGCACAAAATCAATTTCCATGCATTAAAAGTGGATAGAAACGAAAATAAAAAACCCCGAACAAACTGGCAAGAAATACTCTTCGAGACCCGTCCTTCCTTCTCGGGTCGATACTGATAGTGGGTTAAGAGGGTATAGGTATAGATTATGAAGGGGTACATGTCTAAATATAAATAAAAACTGCCGTTGAAAGCTTTGTATTAGAGATGGAGAGATTTATATAAAGCTGGGGACATATTTGTCACCAAACACTAAAGTGTTCATGTGGAAGTTCATGTGGAATTAGCTACATTAGCGTTACTAACAGAGACAACTCGAGTTATATTCATGTGCAGTATGTCCCCATGATGTATGATTAAGCTGTATGAGCAGAAACCTGCAGAGAGAGGAGGATTTCGGCATTGATTTGATGAACTCAAGGTGATCAGGTACAAGCAGTCCATATTTAGTTTCCTAAATCATATAATGTAGTGTTCTCGTTTAATGTGGTACTCATCGGAAATGTCAAAATTTATGTCGATATTGTGATGGGGGGGGTCTCGGTGGCTTAGTGGTTTGAATAAATTAATGTTATCTATAGCAAACGTAGCACGTTAGCCGTGCACTTCTGGGGTTGGGGGTTCGATTCCCACCTCATCCCTGCATGCATGGAGTTTGTATGTTCGTCCCGTGCTTCGGGGGTTTCCTCCTGGTACTCTGGTTTCCTCCCCCAGTCCAAAACCATGAGTTGTAGGCCGATTGACATCTCTAAATTGTCTGTAGTGTGTGTGTGTGTGCGTGATTGTGCCTTGCGATGGGTTGGCACCCCGTCCAAGGTGTCCCCCGCCTCGTGCCCTGAGTCCCCTGGGATAGGCTCCAGGTTCCTCTGCGTTCCCTGTGTAGGAAAATGATACAGAACATGGACGGATGTTGTGATGTATTGTAGATCATCGTAACGGACTGACTGACTGTTTCTAATGTGCCCGCAGGACGACATGAGCGACTCTCTGCGTGATTACACCAACCTGCCTGAGGCGGCGCCGCTGCTCACCATCCTGGATATGTCAGCCCGTGCCAAGTACGTCAAAGACGTGGAGGAGATCACGCCGGCCGTGGTGGAGCAGTTCGTCAGTGACTTTCTAGCCGAGAAGCTCAAACCGGAACCCATATAAAGTTGGACAGTATTACATCTCCCATCAGCCCCATGACTACCACTTCCCTCCACTCCTCCTGTGAGACTCTGAGATGCTTCACTTTGTACTGACTTTTTTTTTTTTTTTTTTAAAAACAAACATTACCCCACATCCCCGGAGTCTCCTGTGGTGCCTTGCATATTTACAGCCTGGACGGTCAAATTTCATAAATCTTTGTGGCAGTATGTCCGATCTCAGAATGTAGATGAAACCCTAGAGCTGCAGTACACTCGGATTTAAAACACACTCGTTTTATTTTATTCAACATTAAAAAGACATGGCTTTTATTTCCACGTAGTAAGAAAATCCTGGTGCGTTTCTAAGGAACGCAGGACACGCGTTTCAGGACCAGGCTGCACTTCTGTCCTTATGGGTGCTGATTATACACTTTCATGGACAACCTGATATTTCTGTAAAGTTCACAAAGTCTGTTCTTTTCTTAAAGCGGTTTTATGCAGTCCGTGATCCAGAAAAATCATTTTTCCACAATTGTTTCCGCACATATTTTCCCATTTCGGTCAGTGGATTTTCTGTGAAGGTCCAGTTTAATATGAAACAGTCCAATTTTGAAGGCACAGAATAGCTTTTAGCAAGTTTCCACACTAAATATAGGAATTTATTAGTGTCCAGCTTCTGTCTCTCCTTCATTATGTTTTCTGCTGAGCCCTGGCCATTAAAACTGACTGTCTCTGTCCTGTGTCTCGTCTCGTATTAAATGCAATCCTCAATTTCAGGAACAAAATTTATGGCACTCTTCTTTATATATTTTTCCCCCACCACAGTGATGATACGCTACACTTATAATGGTCATGAAAGACCATACTTTCCGAGAGAGAGAGACCCAGGAATAATAAGTTTCTCTCTGACTTTTGGCATCAAGGAGTTAATGTTCAAAATGTTATCAATTTACAGCATTTGGTAGACGCTCTTATCCAGAGCGACTTACATTTATCTCATTTATACAACTGAGCATTTGAGGGTTAAGGGCCTTGCTCAAGGGCCCAACAGCGGCAGCTTGTAGGTGCTGGAGGTTTGAACCTTCCGATACATTATACATTCATTCATTATAATATTGTTTAAAGGTGTATAAAACATAGGGGTGGCACAGAACTCTGAAAACTCAAAAGGTTCTCCCAATAACTTTTCCCCATTTGGTGGATTGGCGGTTAAGGTTCTGGGTTACTGATCAGAAGGTCGGGGGTTCAAGCCCCAGCACTGCCAAGCTGCCACTGTTGGGCCCTTGAGCAAGGCCCTTAACCCTCTCTGCTCCAGGGGGCGCTGTATCATGGCTGACCCTGCGCTCTGACCCCAACTTCCTGACATGCTGGGATATGCGAAGAAAAGAATTTCACTGTGCTGTAATGTATATGTGATCAATAAAAACTCATAGTCTTATATAATATATGTATGGGTTTCCTCACACCTCCCAAAAAGATGCCTGTCGGTGGATCGGCTATGCAAATTGCCCCAAGTTGTGAAGGAGTGTGTATGCGTCCATGTCTCATGCCCAGGGTTTCCAGGATAGGCTCCTGATCCACTGTGGATAAACCAGGATAAAGTGCTTACTGAACATGAGCGAGAGTTTACCTGTGCTTATTTGGCAGACACTGAAAGCGTCTTCTCATTGAGACAGAATGCAAATGAGCGGTTGAGCGATCTTGCTCAAGGACCCAACACCTGGGTGCTGCCGGGATTTTACCTTCTGATCAGCAGCCCAAAGCCTTAATGACTTGAAAAGTTCGATCTGCTTTGCTCTTACTGAGGATCGAATGCTATTGTCTCTCTGTGAAGTTTTGCATGTTCTCCCGGTGTCCAGTAGTGGATTGGCGGTTTTCACACTGGGCATGTTCGCTATGGTCTGAACCAGAGTGCGATTGTTCCTGGAGGCCCGCAGTGTCCGCTTGATTCTGTCGAACCCCGGTGCATTTGCGTTCACCTTACGTCATCACAAACGCACGTGGAAAACGCAACGCCAATCACCATATTGTTTTTTAACAATTATTATTTTGGAGCTATTATGCGCAGTAGTGGAGCTCGTGTCCCACGACGTTCCCCTGCCACTCATGGGACACGTGTGTTGTGGAAACTAATGATGATGTCATCGGCTAGAAACACACGCTCGGGTTACTTTACTTGCTGAACAAGCGCAGACCCGAGTACGAGCTGCGTTCACGTTCACGGGAATCACGGCTCAGCTCTCAGAACACCTCCTACACGTAGTCTCGGGTTCGGTACCGCAGTGCTCTTCCCGGTCCGTGCGATAGCTTTCACGTTACGGATTTTTCATGCAAACCGGGCTCGGTTTCAGACTAAACTGCCAGTGTGAAAGCTCCCTAGGTCTGAATGAGTATGCGAATGTGTGTGCGCATGCTGTCCAGGGTGTATCCACAATTCACTCCCAGAGTTCAGGCTCAGGACTCGCAAGGGCTTACTGAAGAAAAGAACATGGGGGAAGAAAAAAAGAAAAAAAAAAAAAAAAAAAATCAGAGAAATGTCAAACAGAACTTTTAATTCCAATCTCCGGACCTGTTTAACATTAAAGACTGTATTAAAGAATTACTGATCAGTGGATGATGGATTTTGCTCTTCTTGCTTTCTGGACAAATTTCATCAACTGTCTCCGCCCTTCAAATAGCAGGATACTAGCCATCATGGCTGAATTCAGACCCTCGACTCCTGGAGCCATAGGAACAAAGAGTTTATAACCGTCCGTTTCCTCAGCCAGCTGGAGGGCCTCTGCACTCAGTCCGTGCGTCTCACCGCTAATCACTAGAGCGGTGTTTCTCTGCGCCCAGTTCTCATGATACACCTTCTGCTCCATGCACGGAAGAGACGGTTCATCATCAGATTCATCCGAGTCTGATTCAGTGTACTGCTCCAAAACAGCATTATTGCAAATCTTTCCCGGCGTCTGAACCTCCGTGTCAGAGCTCCTCGTGTTCCTGCTTGCATCATCTGCAACATGGACGGTCACTGGCGTCGGTAAATGCTCTGAAACGGAGTCCCAGTTCAAACCAGAGAATATGGGCAGACGGAAATGGGCTCCCATTGCGGCACGCAGGACCTTCGGCTCCCACGGATCCACACAGCCTGTGAGAGGACGGACAAATTAGCTCTGGACTAACTTGTGAAACTATCTGAACGGTTTACAGACTCGACACACACTGCAGTACCTTGAGTGAGGAGGACACGATCGCAGCCGGCTGCAGCGGCACAGCGCAGGACGGTACCCAGGCTCCCTGGGTCTCGCATGTTATCACAGATCAGGAACAAGGGGACGGACTGGAGACGAAGATCTTTGGGGAACGTGAGCCGAGATTCATCTGGCTTTGAGAATATAGCTACAAATAAGACAAAAATAAAGGGCTGAGGTATTGAGGAAGGAGTCAGACTCACAACAGCCATTTACATGAAAGGAAAAAATACTGAAGAAAAACATTTTTTTTTTAAAGAAATCTCTCAATATTTACAAGAATACAAGCAAATCTCAGATATTTTCTTTTTATTGGCTTATCATAAGGCTGTGTATTAAACTTGTTGGCTAAATGACCCAAGTCTAGTCCTTCTTGTTACTACTGTGTATGCCTCAAATACAAAAATACAATATACTTCAAACAGGAAGGAAGCTACTGAAGAAAAACTTCATTTCTGACATTTGCTGTGAAATCGTCTCTGTTTTAATTAATTCCAAAGTCTAATTGGTTCACCTGCTTTTTACAGTGATTCTATAGAAATCCTCCGCATGTTCAACCGCTCATTCTTGAGAGACAGCCCTTAACGATATTTTCAGCAGGACAACCGGAAAGAGAACCCGAAAACATACAGTTCATCGCCTACTGGCCAAGACACAAAAATACACGTCAAGAGGTCATTACCTACCTCGCCAGTCCCGCTTTTTATGCGTTTGAATCTGAAACGGTGTCCTGTCAGGCCAATGATGTGGCGCGAAGGTTATAGAACGCCGATGATAGGAGGTTATTTGAGATTCAGACTAAGTGTGTGTTGGGATATTGCCTACACTTTCTGTGGTTGATGGGATACAAAGGCATGGTTAGAAAGTGGGCAAAGTAATAATTAAATAAATAACGAAATACTTTAATCAATAATTCAAATAGATTTTAATGGTATTTGGCCACACTGAGGCTGGAAAGTCATAGACTCTGTGTCTGTACTTTTCCTTTTGCAGTGACTTTCTCGCTCACAGGACAGTCCAGGGTAATGAGCACACCTGCCTGTGATATTGGTCGTCTCTCACTACTGTAGCTCACGATGAAGTAAGGAAGTAACGGAGTAACATGTTACCACCCGGAGTTGATTATTTTCCTAGACGACCATGTCCTGAAGTGTTTTATTGGTTTTATTGGTCCCCTCTTAAATTACTGGAACCGTGAGGCCAATCCAATTGTTTTTGCTGTAGACTGAAGACATTTGGGTTTTAGATTAAAAGACGAATATGATGAGAGTGTAGAATTTCAGTGTTTATATGTAGATGTGTTCAATGCCATTGGCACCCTGTCCAGGGTGTACCCCTCCTTGTGCCCGATGCTCCCTGGGATAGGCTCCAGGAATCACCGTGACCCTGAAGGAAGGATAAGCGGTATAGAAGATGGATGGATGGATGTGTTCGACGCCGTAGAGCACAGCACGTTTTGTATCAGAACACCCAGTTTGTAGGTGGGCAAAAATGGAACATGTGACTGACAGGTGTTTCTTGATAGCTCTGAACATCTACTCTTTCCTCTACTCTTGGTTTTAGTCTTCAGTTTCACCTGTGGAGACTGCGTTTGTTAAAAAGGATAAACCAACATGATGATCAGAGAGCTGTCTATAGGAGAAAAGCAAGCCATTTTGAAGCTGAGAAAAGAGGGAAAATCAACCGGAGGCAGTGGAGAAGCATTGAGCATGGCCAGTGCAGGAATTTGTAATGTCCTGAAAAAATGTCCTTAAGGTCCTGAGTGTAACTATTTTGTGTACCTAGTTTAAAATAGGTTTATGAAAGCAAATGAGGGTGAAATATTAAAATTCCAATAAAAACACACATCGTTCGCATTAACTCTGACAAAATGATTTTTAAAAAAGACAAAAGCTGTCCATAAGGATGCACAAGGGTTTAAAAAAAGATCCATTTATTATTGGCCTTAGATTATTGTGGAGTATCTACCTTGATGATACGAGATACGAGAACTCAACAGCACTGTAGTGTAAGATAAGACAACTCGTTCACATGGTGTAAGGTTTGCATTTTGTTTATAGGGACGCCACAGCTTCAGCACATGATGATATAAACTTTAAACCATGCAGCTGAAGCCACAACAAGAACGATACTAAGAACTAGATGAGAGAAAATGTGACATTATGCAGCTACTCACCGATAACCCCCTGTGGAGTGACCAGATCAGACCAGATTCTGATGTCCTCAAACTTGACCTTTACCAGAGACGCCTGGCGCAGTTTGTCCAGAGGAAGCTCTCGCAGGTTCTCCACTCTGCTGAAGAACAGCACCTGAGGAGACGCTCCGGCAGCCATGGCGTCGCAGATCAGACGCTTTCCCTCCAGCAACACTTTGCCCTCCTTCTCTCTAAATGCTCTGGAGCGGGCAATGCTCGCCATCTTCCTGAAAAAACAGGAGAGATACACAACTGGCATAATGACTGATCAGAAGAAGTGAAAGGGGATTTAATCAAATGTTTATGATAAGATAAAGGAAAGGAAATATACTAAAAAAAAAGTCCAATATGCTTTAAAACTGTCCAAAAATGACCACCTTAACAGTGTAAATAAATTGGAAAAAAATTAAAATAGAGATCCAAGTGTAGAAATGTACATGTAAATACAAATCTAGGTATTTAGGACTTGGAGAACCCCTCTCTGCCGAAACCGAGGGGTTCAGGAGTACAGAAGAAAAGACCTCATGAGGTGGTGAGTTATAAACAGCCCCAGTCCGTGTCATTAGAGAATATAAAACAGATTTTGCACTGCACTGAGCTCACCATGGTGTCGAACAGTCTGTGCTGTTAATGTTTCACTCTGTCAGGAGAGCAAAAGTCATTCTGCAACAGGATGGCTTTTAAAGTTGTAAATGTGCACAATCCTGTTATTTCTAATATCCATTACGTCTAATGATCATGTCGGGAATCGATATTCAATTCAATTCCATTTCACTTGTACAGCGCTTCTAAGAATGGACATGGTCACAAAGCAACTTTACAGAAATATATCAATTCAGGATATACATTTTAAACGTAGAAATTTATCCCTAATGAGCGAGCCAGAGGCGACGGTGGGACAATCTCCCTCAGACGATCTGAGGAAGAAAGCTTGAGAGGAACCAGATTCAAAAGGGAACCCGTCCGGACAGTGCGATTATAAATAAATCCCTTCCATAAAGGTGTACTACATGGTCAAATAGTGCAATTGTGTAACCAGGAAATTCATTATAGTTTTCACATGAAGTCTATTTTGTTGTTTTTGTTGGTCTATATTATATATATATATACACACACACACAAGTTCAGTAGTTGATTTTTGGAAAACTGACTTCTGGTCTGGAATGCTTGTTTGTATTTGAATGCACAAGAAATTAGGAAGGGGGCAAATTCTTTTTCAATGTGCATTGACATCATTAAGAAGCTTTTCTTCCATTTATTCTGATAACTGATTCTGATCTCCTCCCCTAATCGATGAACTTACACCGTTTATCTTCCAGAAGCTGAGAGTGAACCAGGTCTGTGTCTCAGGTTCCTAGGGAAAGAGTAGCTAGGGGACGGGTGCAGGGATGAATATGAGACACTCACGCAAGTCTCTTGTCTCCAGGAAGAGCTCTGTCGAACCGCAGGCCGTCCAGCTGCTCCCTCACACCACAACTCTCAACTGCCACTCCAGGCAGATTTCCACTAGACCTCTTTATCCCAGTTTGCCTGAGGGTGTCCGAGGATGTTTTCTCTTTAGTCGTCCGTCCATCTGTCTTATTCGGATGTTTCTTCAGTGTCTCAGGGTCATGTTTGTGTTGCTTGCTTTGGTCAGGTGCTTTAATGAGAGTCTCACGTTCATCACCGGGATAAAGCACCGCTACCGGTCTGCGCCTGAGACCTCGGATAAATCTTCTCGAGTTTATAACTACACTGTTACAGCTTCTCAATAACAATAATGACCTCCATTCAGTAAAAAGCACGAGCTCCCGACTCACGCCGCTGATGAGCGCCGCCATGTTTGTTGCTTGGTGATGACGTCACAGCTATTGGGCGGTGCTAAAGACTAGCGTTCATTTAATAATTATATCATTTTATTTTTTTTAATTGCGACACGTTTTGAAAACGCATATTTAAAAAAAAAATTCTTTGTTAGAATATAAATATGTGTGTTTTAAAAAAATAAATAAATAAAAACTAGACATTCGCACAACGTAGTGAGAAGGGAAAAGAGTTAGGAAGTTGTAATCGATGGTGGAGAAACTGATCTCCAGGCTGATGGATCGATCACAGAGAAGGAGGGGAAGCTGAATGATGGCGTTCAGACGGGCTCTGCATTTTGTTTTCAAAGTAGGAGACAGGAGCAAGACAGCTATCTTTTACAGAGATGTCCTCGGGATGAAGGTAAGTCCATGTGTTTTTGAAATGTATATGTAAAGTCTGATGTGCAATAATACACACACACACACACACACACACACATATCAAGAAGTCTTTGCCTCTTATTGCACAGTTACTAAAGAATAAATCTTTAACTACATCTGAAATTGAAATGGTCCTAATTGTCCCAATGTACAGATTTTACGCCATGAGGAATTTGAAGAGGGCTGTAAGGCTACATGTAATGGGTGAGTAATAAGCTGTTATAGCACTTATGACTTGTGACACGTCGACATTAAAAGCAAATGATAAGCAAGGAATGGACCTTTGAACATTATTAACATGTGAAACATTATTGCACATTATTAACTCTGATTGATTACCATTACCACAACACCCCCATTTCATAAGTTTCGCAATAGGAAAAAGTCGGAGATGAAACATGTTCAGTGGTGCTTTTTGAACCCTTTTGAATTTTCTACATTTCTGCATAAATATGACCTAAAACATCAGATTTTCACACACGTCCTACAAATAAACAAAGAGCACCCAGTGAATCAAATGAGACAAAAATATTATACTTGGTCATTTATTTATTGAGGAAAATTATCCAATACTACATATCAGTGAGTGGTAAAAGTATATGAACCTTTGCTTTCAGTATGTGGTGTGACCCCCTTGTGCAGCAATAACTGTAACTAAACATTTCCGGTAACTGTTGATCAGTCCTGCACATCGGCTTGGAGGAATTTTATCCCGTTCCTCAGTACAGAACAGCTTCAGCTCTGGGATGTTGGTGGGTTTCCTCACATGAACTGCTCGCTTCAGGTCCTTCCACAACATTTCTATTGGATTAAGGTCAGGACTTTGACTTGGCCATTACATTAACTTTATTCTTCTTTTACCATTCTTTGGAAGAACGACTTGTATGTTTAGGGTTGTTGTCTTGCTGCATGAACCACTTTCTCTTGAGATTCAGTTCATGGACATATGTCCTGATATTTTCATTATAATTCAGAATTCATTGTTCCATCAATGATGGCGAGTCGTCCTGGTCCAGATGCAGCAAAACAGACCCAAACTATGATACTACCACCACCATGCTTCACAGATGGGATACGGTTCTTATGCTGGAATGCAATGTTTTCCTTTCGCCAAACATAAAGCTTGTCATTTAAACCAAAAAGTTCTGTTTTGGTCTCATCCATCAACAATTAAGTTTCCTCTTAAATTTCCTCTATTTGTACACAATCTGTCTGACTGTGGATTGGTGGAGTCTAAACTCTTTAGAGATGGTTTTGTAACCTTCTCCAGCCTGATGAGCATCAAAAACTCTTTCGGAGGTCCTCAGAAATCTCCTTTGTTCATGCCATGATACACTTCCACACACATGCATTGTGAAGATCAGATTTTGATAGATCTCTGTTCTTTAAATAAAACAGAGCGCTCACTCACACCTGATTGTCATCCCATTGACTGGAAACACCTGACTCTAATTTCACCTTCAAATTAACTGCAAATCCTAGAGATTCACATACTTTTGCCACCCACAGATATGTAATATTGGATCATTTCCTTCAATAAATAATAATAAGTGTTTAAGTAGGCTCTCTTTGTATACTTTTAGGACTTGTGTGAAAATCTGCTGATGTTTTAGGTCATATTTATGCGGATATCTAGAAAATTCTTAAGCGTTCACACCCTTTCAAGCACCGCTGTAGCTCTGCAGCAGTTTTTGAGTGTTTTTTTTTTTTTTTTGGTTTTCTCCTTTCCAGACCTTATGATGGAAAATGGAGTAAAACCATGGTTGGCTTTGGTCCAGAGGATGATCACTTTGTAGCAGAGTTGACATATAATTATGGAGTGGGAGAATATAAACTTGGCAATGACTTTTTGGTACGTTTATAATTACTCCTTCTCTATATATAAGAATTGTCATTAATGATACAGTTCTTCTTATCAGTTTTTTGTGATGGATATACATTAAGTATGTATTCTAAATACAACAGAGTAGTCGGTATAAATTTCCATTTAGCAGAGATATGTATATAATATCTGTTATTTTTGCGCAGGGTTTCACCATACAGTCGAGTCAAGCTGTCAGTAATGCCAAGAAGATAGGCTGGCCTCTTACTGAGGTTGGGGAAGCTCTGTACTTGACGGAAGCACCTGGTGGATATCGATTCTACCTGCTCAACAAAGATCAGCCAGACTGTGGTAAGTGTGATGAGTTCTTATCAGTAACTGGAAATGAACTACAGATGTTTTAATTAATTTCTTGAAGTAGGTAATGATGAATGGTGATGATTCAAGTACAATACAGTCAAAATAGGAGTAGAAAGGTATTGAGGATGGTGGTGCAAACCAGTGAATTTTAGTGTTTTCTTTTAGTTAATGTGATTCAACCAGGTTTCATTTTTCGAATGAACCGGTTCTTCTGCTTTTAGCAGGAACTTCTTTAGGAATTTTATTTTCTTGAGGAGCTTCTCTGATGCTAATGTTTCTCTGTGATTTCCTTCCGGGGGTTTGGAAAAGATCCGGTTCAGAAAATCACCTTGGCCGTGTCTGACCTGCAGCGTTCTGTACATTACTGGTCCTCACTGCTGGGGATGAAAGTGATGGAGAAAAGTGAGGAGAAGAAAAGTGTACTGATGGGATTCTCGGACAGTCAGGTTGGATCATAAAGACCATTTTCTTCATGCAGCAAATATAACCCTCTGTGTGATTTTCTTATTTGTAAAATACACAAGAGACTTAAGAGACAAGCATGTCCTTTAAATAGTAAATAAAAATGTCATGTGATCAGTGTTTCTGTGTAAATATTAACAAGACAACTAAGTATATGCCAGGCCATGAAGAGGGATAGAGACGCTTTCCCAAAAGATCTAAGGTCAGGTCCATAAGTATTTGGACCGCGGCACCGTTTTCATCATTTTACCTCTGTACACCACCACAGTGGATTTGAAATGAAGCATTCAAGGTGTGATTGAAGTGTAGACTTTCAGCTTTAATACAGTGCAGTTAACAAAAATATTGCATTAACTGATGCCTCCCCGCGCCTATTTTCACAAGCTCAAAAGTAATGGGACAATTGACTGATGTGCAGTTTCATGTTTCCTGTTTCTTCATTATTTCATGACTAATTAAGGAGATAAAAGGATGGACCCGAGTGCATTTAGTTATGTTAGAATAAATGTATTCAAGATTCAAGACATTTTGTATATAGACATTTCCCAAACTAAAAAAAAGAAATAAATAGTATGAACTATTGAGACTTGGAGTTGGAAATCATATCTTTTAACAGCACCTCTGTATTGCTTCAAGAATGCCTGATTTTATGCCCGTATTGGTTTTCAGTGTAAACTGGAGCTACAGGATATCAGGGCTTCTGTGGATCATGGAACCGCTTTTGGCCGGATTGCATTCTCTTGCCCACGAGAACAGGTGATGTATCAAAGTAAACTATTAAACAGAGCTAATCTACCTCCTGCCTCAGGGAAAACATTGCTCAGTAGTGCTTTACTCTCTTTCTAAGGCATCTCTCTGTTACATTTTACCAGTTACCTGATCTTGAGGCTCTGATGAAAAAGGAGAACCAGAAGATCCTCACGCCCCTTGTCAGCCTGGACACTCCGGGGAAGGCGACTGTGGAAGTGGTCATTCTGGCTGATCCTGTGGGTCTTTGCAGACAGACTAAGTGTCCAGTTTAACTGAGAGGATATAAAATATATTAGTGTTTGTCCACAGCGCAAGCAAGGAAAGAAACGGGAAAGAAGATTTAACGTTGCCTTTAATGTTAATGTGTAAGGCTTGTAACACAGTACAAAGCAAATTATTTATTCGTTTATTTATTTTAATCAACCGACTTTTGTTAATAAAACGAGTTATCTTAACTGGATTTAAGTTAATTTACTGCTCATTTTTGTAATTCCAGGCAATATAGCAGACTGAATAATCTGCAGTATATAAGACCAATATTAAACATATAACGTGTTTTAAGTGTGTGCATGGCAACCACATGAACTTGCCTGGTTATTGCCTGGTTAAGGTTATTCTGCCATGAAATGAACTGTAACATGTTTTTGTACAAACATGACCCCGTAGTTAGCTCTTTAGGAGAGAATTCGACCGGAAATGAACACAACATCGTCCTCGTATCTAAAACCATTCACAGACTCTATGAATATCTAATACTGCTTTCGTCCTTTTCAGTAAAGTACTGTATAAATTAAATTGTATAACACGTAACCAACATTTTGCATTTCGTATAGGACGGGCATGAGATCTGCTTTGTGGGAGATGAAGCTTTCCGCCAGCTGTCTGCTTTCGACCCGAGTGGAAATGAGTTGCTTGATAAGGTACTCTCTCCTTTATTAATTATTCAGCTTCAAAGAGGATGCACGTGGTTTATTTATAATGTCTGTGCTTGTTATAATTATGATTTGTTTCTCTCTCAGGCCATGGCTGCTGATAAGAGTGACGAATGGTTTGCAAAACACAAGAAGCAGAAGGCGTCAGCATAAAGTCTTTTAGTCTCTGCGGAAAAGTCAAAATGGCAAAATGATGGTTTATTACTGTCTTTGATTTCATTGCTGCAGTATCTGATTGTCTGGCTTTATATGTTTGTGCTGATTAGAAGCAACACATGTCCACACAGAGATTTATGTTTGATTTGTATTTGTGCATAAAATTATACTGGAAGCATTAAAAATATGTGTTAAATCTCACAATACTTGTTCTGCTGGATTTAATTCTTTTGTTTAGATACTGATTATAAATTCTAAAGAGTACTCATTGTGAGAAGAAGCTAAAGTTTTAATGTACACTCAGTAGCTAGCTGTGTGTGTGTGTGTGTGTGTGGGTGTGAGGCACCACAGTTTTGCTGGGTGTTAGACTCTCCTACTAGTATACCTTATGTGTGTATTAGTCATCGTCCAACCCGTCTCAAATTCAGAAAGGACGATGCAAAATTGCAAAACTAATATCATTCTGATTTGTTTTACTAATAATATCTTATACCTCTTGCTCAATTGCTGTTAAATTCTTGAATCTGAATGAAATATAAAGAATTCACATTAAAGTCCATAAATAAAGTTATGTGTAATAAAGTGGAATGACACAGGAACAAAGTATTGAACACGCTAAGAAAAGGCAGTTCTCCAAGGCAGGGTAAGGCAAGGAACCAGCTGAAATCCGTAAGTAATTATACCCCCTATCTGTGCAAATTAATATTAGCTGTGTTAGTAATTGATGGTCTATAAAAAGACTTTTCGTTACCAAGGTGTCGCACATCTCATGATGGGTAAAAGCAAAGAGCTCTCCCAAGACCTTTACAACCTTATGGTTGCAAAACATATTGATGGAATCGGATACAGACGTATTTCAAAACTTCTGAATCCTCCAGTAAGCACCGTTGGGGTCATTATCCGCAAGTGGAGCAACATCACTCTGTCATCAACCGGCTACGCACAGGAGCTCCTCACAAGATTTCTGACCAGGGCGTCATGAGAATAATCAGAAGAGTAGCCCAAAAGCCAAGGACCACTCGGAAAGAGCTCCAGAAACACTTGGAGGCAGCAGGTGCCATCGTCACAGAGAAAACAATAGGCAGTGCACTCCACTGCTCACGCTCACACCACAAGACTCCATTACTAAAGAAAAGGCATGTCGAAGCTCATTTAAAGTTTGCTGCAACTCATTTGGACAAGCCTATGAAATACTGGGAGAGTGTAGTCTGGTCAGACGAGAGCAAAATTGAACTTTTTGGCTGTCATACTACATACCATGTTTGGAGAAGAAACTGCACTGCACATCACCTTTAAAACACTACACCAGCAGTGAAGTTTGGAGGTGGAAGCCTCATGGTGTGGGGCTGTTTTTCATCACATGGTACTGGCAGACTTCATATAATTGAAGGAACGATGAATGGAGCCCTTTACCGAGAGATTCTTGAGAAGAATCTGCTGCCATCCACCAGGATGATGAAGATGAGACGTGGGTGGAGCTTCCAGCAGGACAACGAATCAAAGCATACAGCAAAGAAAACTGTCAATTGGTTTCAGAGAAAAACAGTCAAGCTGTTAGAACGGTCCAGTCAATCACCTGACTTGAGTCCAATTGAACAAGATTTAAAGACAATATGTTTAGAAGAAGGGGCCAAAAATCACACCTGAATACTGCGGAACATTAATTTCTTCATACGGGAAGCGTCTTGAAGCCGTCATTACAAACAAACTTCTCCACTAAGTATTAAATAAATTTCAGTTAGCGTGTTCAATACTTTTTTCCTGTGTCATTCCACTTTATTACACATAACTTTAATTCTTTATATTTCTGGAGATAATACTGATGTCTGGTGAAAATTTCAAGCAAATAGCCTCATTGGAAATATATTTATTGAAAAAATGTCGACGCGTCCAATACTTTTGGACGTGCTGCATAATATATTGCTAATATTAAACAGAATAAATAAAGCATATTATTTAACAAAGAAAAACCTGTCACTGTTGATAGGGTGAAGTTTTCTGTAAAGAGAAGTTTCTGTAACTTTTATGGAAGGAGTCTCCAGTGTCAACGCTTTTTAACAGTCAGTTTTCAGTCTACAGGACAAAGGAAAAAAGAGGCAGGTGGAAATGACTGACTATAATTATAAGATATTACTATTGTCTGGTGGATGATTCACAACATTATGTATGTCATTGATGTGCCATTCATTAATAAATTAAGAAATGTAATTGTTGAACATCCTATTTCAGATTTATTCCCCCTTTGCTGTAATAATAACCTCCACTCTTCTGGGAAGGCTTTCGTCTAGATTTTGGAGCGTGGCTGTGGGGATTTGTGTTCATTTAACCACGAGAGCATTAGTGAAGTCAGGCACTGATGGCGGGTGAGGAGGCCTGAGGTGCAGTCGGTGTTCCAGTTCCTCCCAAAGGTGTTCCATGGGGATGAGGTCAGGGCTCTGTGAAGGCCACTCAAGTTCTTGACACCACCCTTGACGCACTATGTCTTCATGGAGCTCGTTTTGTGCACAGGGGCATTGCCATGCTGAAACAGGTTTGCTTAGATGGAACATAATCCTAGGGGGCACGGTGGCTTAGTGGTTAGCACGTTTGCCTCGCACCTCCTGGGTTTACTGCTCATTATGTGCTGCCTCAAAATCCCCGGGTGGTCGTGCAAAAACATTTTGGGTGGATAATGTAGCAATGGTTATAACATTTTTATGGGCACACCATTTTGTTTACAAGTGTGTGTTGTGTGTGTAAGAGAATGAGTGAATGAAAGAGAGAGACTGAGAGGTGAGGGTGAGAGAGTGAGAGAGAAACTAATTGATTACTGAGCAATTTGATAAGATTACTATGATCATTTTTCAGATTGAATGTCACTGCTGCAAGAGGTGGTTTCATGTGGCATGCCTTTCTGTGTCAGACAAGCAGTTCAAAAGGACTCAAACGGTTGACAGGAAGTGCTGCCTAGGTAAATAATTTTGAATTCCTTTGGCTCCCATCCACAAACTAAACATGTACATAAATAAATTAAAAGAAAACAAATAAAAATGTTTGAAATATTAAAACATTCGTGGATCATCGTTTCTTTTAATTATTTCATTAATAGGACATCTATTTTTTGAAGAAAACCATTCAATCCAGTACGGGTAATTTTAACCCCCTTTATGCTTCGTGAAGGTTTTTTTTGATTCGTGCATTGTTAGAGGGTTAAATATCAACAATCTAAAAGGTGTGTCTCATACCTCAGTGGTTCCCAAACTTTTCCAGGGCAAGGCCCCCCAAATAGCATTAACATTTGACCGAGGCCCCCCTTTTGCAAGATGTCTTTAAAACACATTAAAAATACAGACTTCTGAATATATCCCCCTTTTTTAATTTATTATTAATTATATCTTACATCTTGAATGGGTGTATGAATGTGTGTGTGATTGTGTGCCCTACGATGGACTGGCACCCTGTCCAGGGTGTACCCTGCCTTGTGCCCGATGCTCCCTGGGATAGGCTCCAGGTTCCCCCGTGACCCTGAAAAGGAGTAAGCGGTTGAAGATGGATGGATGGATGGATATCTTACATCTTTACATTACATTACATTAGGAATTGATTGTGTGTGTGTGTTGTCTGAGAGTGAGAATTTATTTTTCACACCAAATTGTTGAGGCCCCCCTGGCGCCCCCTGGCGGCCCCCACTTTGAAAACAACTGTCATACCTGACACCTACATGAACACTTTACAGTTGGATGTGTGACTGTACATCATTCCCTTCAAATGCTATTGAGCTTTAAATCATGGTATATTTTGTGTATGGGCCCATTCTGTAGTGAAATACATATCTAATTTAAATGTGATTTAATAGTTTATTTTAATAAATATAAAAAATCTAAAAGGTGTGCATCATACCTGACACCTAGATGAACACTTTACACTTGGTTATATGACTGTAAGTCATGCCCATAAAATGCTATTGAAGTTAGAAACGCGTTTAACAATGTCGTATGTAACTTTAGAGACGGTCCCTTAATGTCCACGAATATCGAACATCCAACGTGAAGTGATTTTGTATATACACTACTACTACTTCCAAGTGTTTTAATATTTAAGACATTACACGTTTTCCTTTGTAGGACTCACAGGACTGTTGTTTTGAAGCTATGTTTAGTCAGTCATACTTTGAGTTAAAGCTAAACTCTTGACCCTAACTGTCTCCGCCTTCACGGAACTGTCCGGATTAACGCTATGCGCTTTCAGACGCCGCTCTCAGCTATAATGTACGTCTTACTCAACCAAGAAAGCTCACAATTCTCTTCATTTCTTCTTCAGGCACAATTACGAGCATCTTCATGTGCCGTAGTACTAAACCTCAACGCACTGAAATGATGTTTCATCCTCGAGCTAGCGCAGCTAACTAGCACAAAGCTGTCAAAACTCTGTAGTCGGCTCGAGTGACCCAAAACAAACAGCTAGCGTAGTTTAGCTTAGCTTAGCTTAGCTTAGTTTAGCTCGGGAAATAGTCTCGCAAGACTCAGTGTCTGCCTGTTATACTTGCAAATTATTACTCGTTAGAAGTCAGAATGCAGATAATAGGTTTAGTTTTGTCCTGATAAAAGTAAGAGTTCGTCTTTCGCAGTTAACGGTCTCTAGCGAATTTGACTCGGTCGGGGATACCTGTAGCTCTGCAGCTACACTGTACACTTCAGGTAGCATATGGAGGTCAGCAGTAAGAGCTTGATGGAAGGTCTTTTTTTTAAATGTAATTTAGTCACTAAGAGTGACTATTGAGAGTATTAATAATCTGTTTAGGAAGGTTAGGGAAGTCCTGGGCGTTTCTGTGATTGCAGGTTGGGATCTGATGATGAATGAATTGTTTGTTTTTAACAGGTGTTTTGGTCTGAGAGATCTGCTGTGTTTTACTGGATGATGCCCCAGAGAGCCAGTGCTGAGAACCATGGCCGCTCTGCTCATCGCCCTTCTGCTCTTTCTGTCTGTGGCAGTCTTGATTTGCAGGTGATCACCTTGTTTAATACACCACAAGTGCTACCTGACTTGTACATACACACACAAACACACACTCAGTACGTTTACGTAGACAACAGTAATCCGATATTAAGCCGATACTCCGATTAAGAAACTAGCATGTGAACAGCGATTATTGATGATCTTAATCTGATTAAAGTCATACTGGAAGTAAACACAAAGCGAATTAAGACATGTGGAGTATTCCTGTTTTAGTCGCATTATTGACGTGTATTACAGACATGTACACACCTTAATCACACTATTAACATCGTGTGAGAGTTTCACCGCATTTTGTGACAGGACACGTACACACACGGCAGTGCTCAACCGTCTGACGGCAAACAAGAGAGCACGACTGTGTCCCAAACCGCGTACTTACCTACTATATAGTAGGTGAAATACACGTATCTCAGTTACTATATAGATGGTAAGTACGCGGTTTGGGACGCAGCCCACGGCTTCAGTCAGTTGTCCATTAGCATGTACAACTTAACAAAAAATTAACTGCACTTGAAGTTTTCGTTAAATTAAAAATGAAACACCTAAAACTGTATGTCGATACGTGAAATTCTGGAGGAAACGTCAGACGGCATGGCGTGGGGACATAATGACGTGTGACGTTAATCGATCTATGTTCTATAACATGTAAAATGGGTACACATGTCGGTGCTACACTGTCACTTACTGTGCATGTGTTGTGTTTTAGTAGGTACAGTACTGTCTTGTGTTGCTTGGACACGTTTGTACGTGCACTTTATGTAAAAACGTGTAGATCTTATTTAGTTCTGTGTCGTCTCATGTGGTTAGTGTGTTGTGTGAAGCACCATGATCCCGGAGGAACGTTGTTTCGTTTCACTGTGTACTGCACCAGCTGTATATGGTTTAAATGACAATAAAGTCACTTGACTTTTAGCTGTACTCGTCTTCGATTCAAAGCTTTGGCCAAATGCGCGTTGTTATGACGTCTCAGTAATCTGTGGGAATTTTGAAAAATTACAGGGTCCTCCGAATATTGCGGCGTTTGCTTGATTTTTGCGTTCATTTCTGCGATCGTGATCCTGGAGGGACGGATCTATCAAGCTGAACGTGAACAGATTTATTTGTTCGTGAATTGTTCGCGTGAGCGTTTACACAAGAAATTTGGTATTCGTGAAATTCCTGTAATTTTGGAAAAACGGTCGTACCCTGCTCGTGCTCCTGTGTGGGTAAATTTCCACATAAGATCAGTAGCTAATGTAAACCTCGACTTGATCGACTTCGAGTCATACAATTTGTATGGACTACTGTACGTTTATATCTGGAATGTGCTATCAAGTTTAAACTGCTTATATTTTATTACATTTTATGGCATTTAGGACACGTCCTTATCCATAGCGAATTATAGAAGTGCTTTGTAGTCTCTATCAAAGCACTTCTATAAGTCGCTATGGATAAGGACGTGTCCTAAATGCCATAAAATGTAATAAGATATAAGCAGTTTAATATATATATATATGTGTGTGTGTGTGTGTGTGTGTGTGTGTATGTATGTATGTATATATATATATATATATATCTCCCCACTTCTTCCTTTGTGCCTTTTCTAGCAGCCCCTTCGTGTTTCCTTTGTATGTATAAAAGTGCTGTATATCAGCACTCAGGGATATACGCTAGCTTCTTCACGTTCTACATTATGAACATTAAAATTTGTGATGTGAGTTTTGTTTACATACAAATCAAATATCTGGAACACATTAGCAATAAATATTCATCAGGCTCCACCCATCACTGATTAAAGACAAAAAAAAATTAGTTTTACTTTACCATTTAACTAGGTTTAATTATTTGCCTTCCGTTTGTTGCCACTTTATTTTTACTTTATTATGAAGATGATTATTATTATACTTTATTCTGTACCCTTGGACACATTTTATGTTTGTCTTTATTTTATATAGTGATTTCTTTCTTTCTGTCACTGCTATTATTTGTTGTATTTTTATTATTTGCTTTAATTACAATACATTTTACAAAAGGTTAAAGCACTGTGAGCTGTATGAAAGGTAAAGTTTATTACTAATATTAACTCTAAATAACAAAATAGACAAAAGCAGTAAATTTTATTTTTTCTAATGATGTAATCTCTCTTTTTATTTATTTATTTATTTATTTTTTAGGAATATAGGAGTACATTTTCCATTTCATGAATTAAGCTGATGACGTGTGCGTGCATTTCAGCCCTACTTACTGACGAGTTGTTCAAATTTCAGACCGGTTACATTTGCAGGTTTAGTCACGAAGCGTTCGGATAGGACCTTGTATGATTAAAGCGTAAGTGTGCAGCAGAATAAAACTCGCGCTGACATTTTCTCCTCGCTTGCTTTCAGATGGCTCTTCTGCAGGCTGGCGGTGAAGTTCTTTCACAGTGTCCTGAAAGCTGAGTTGAAAATTAAGTCTTTGGGCCTCCTTTCACTCCGAGGAATCAGCGTACAGTTCTTATCTCAGCATACACTGGTGGGTGAGCTTTCTGACGTTTCATGGTGTGTTCACCAATTGCACACACGAAGCCAACCTGCGTTTTCTAATCGTCTCGCGGTGCTAAACATTTTGACATTTATTTGTGTTCAGAAGAGAAGCTGCTTTCGGCTCTCCACCGGGGCAAGGAGGGATTAAAATTCATTTCTTATAGTTTATTAATAGTAAAATTAATAATAGTTTATTATAGCTGTTGTAGCAACTGATGGAAGGTTCTAGAGAAAGCCGCTTAAAAAAAAAATCTCAAATTAGTTCGGCTCGTATAAGCAAATCACAGTCACTCAGTTCAGATCTGGTTAGTCTGTTAACTTATGTCTGTTTGTCTTGTAGGAAATAGACAGAATATGGATTTCAAGCAAATTATTCAACCAGGACTTGCCGTAAGTATTAAAATCAAGCAACGTGCATGAGCTGTATTGTTATCGATTTTAAACTACTAAAAGCACTGAAATAACATGGATTTGAGAACTCAACAGTGCTGATTGGTCAGAAAGTATTGATTCAGCAGCCATGAATGCAAAGCACAGGTTCTAATAGGTTATCGTTTCTATAGCAACAACCGAGTCTCTCAGCTGAGTCTGATGCTAGTAATTAAAAACAGTCACTAAGTTTTTTTTTTGCCAGCCATGTGAGCACACTTTCTGTTTCTCAATACAGCAGGAGCTATAATTACAGGAGCTACCTTGTTTTGCAGAAGTTCTGCAAACAAAAACGCAACTATAAATGGATTTTAAAAAAAGTATAATGTGTTTTGTAATGAATCGGAAAAAAATGACTGACATGTTTCTGAGGAATTAAACACTTTGGGATGTGGAGTTGTAGGAAAACAAGCAACTTCAGAAAGGTAACGGTCAATACGTTTACACGGACAACAATAATCCGATATTAACCCGATTAAGACGATACACTGATTAAGAAACTAGCATGTAAACAGCAATTTTTAATTACCTTAATCCGATTAAAGTCATACTCGAAATAAACACTAATCGAATTAAGACGTGTGGAGTATTCCTGTTTTAGGCGAATTATGTAAACACCTTAATCACACTATTAACGTCGTGTGAGAGTTTTCACCGTATTTTGTGACAGGACACGATCACACACGGTAGTGCTCAACCACTTGACGGCAAACAAGAGAGCACGGCTGCGTCCAAAACCGAGTATTTACCTACTGTATAGTAGGGGAAATGCATGTTTTTGCGGTTTGAGACGCAGCCCATGGCTTCAAGCAGTTGTCTATTTGCACGTATAGCATGACAAATAATTAACTGCACTTGAAGCGTTTATAAAAATTAAAAATAAAAACACCAAAACTGTATACGGTACCATAACGAAGACGAACTGTTTGTCGATCCGTGAAATTCTGGAGGGACGTCGGACGGCGTGGCAAGGTGACGTAATGACGTGTGACGTTAATCAATCTATGTTCTATAACATGTAACACAGGAACATGAAAGGAATATTTTAAACACCTTAATCACAATATTGTCTTATTCCGAATAAGGTCAGTAATTAGATTACTGCTGTCCGTGTAAACGTAGTCAGTATCTCATCACACCTTCACACCATCATTGATTATTTTCCTGCGAGAGCACACCCCCGAGTGTTTTATTCTTTATGTCATCTCATGAGACACTTGTGTTTGTTATGTAGAGAAAAGATTTAGTCTGTGTAAAACTGAATCGAACTGCATTCAGTCTAATGTAATGAGCTTATTGATGTGCTCACGTGCTGAATGGTTGACTGTAATCATTCAATTTGCGCCGATTAATTCCCTCACACAAAAACAACAACATATTTAGGTGTTTAGTGCAGCAGAAATTGATGTTTATTACAGCAGGTGTATGGTATGTTCATTTGTTTTTATTTTGTTTTATGGTATCTGGGGGAAAATTGCTAACTTATCGGCCATCAGCCTCCCTACCCTGTAAATATCGGCATCATCATTGGCCACTGAAGAATCCATATCGGTCGACCTATTAATACTCATGTGTGGTTGCTTTGTCCTCCAGGAGATACTTGGCACTGTGTGTGGGCGAGACTCGGGTACGGATTGACCTGCAGGAGCCTCTCAGGCCACATGTGACCCAGAATCACGATGGAAATCCCAGCAAGTCACCACTCAGTCCTTCGACGCTGCGCTTTCTGTCCCAGGTGGGCTTCTGAACACACGCGAGCGTCTGTCCGAGTTTCCGTGTGATCTGTCGCCATTACGTCTTTTCTCCTCTTTCTCCTCGACAGCTGCTGTCACTCCACGTCGACTCCTTGAATGTGATCGTGCTGAACCTGCTGCTGCCAGAGTCCCTGTGGCACATGACGAGCACTGCTATCACTCTACTGCTCGATCACCAATGCAAGAGGTACAAAACCAGTCTTGCGTCACGTTACGTATGGGAATACTCCAGTGTTTTACGTCGATCCCATGTAATCCCGCAATCCATTATCACCCTGAAGAGGAAGCGATCCCTCTCAGTGTTTCTTACTCGGGTCATCTCTGACACTGAGGTACATGGAGATTTAGATTGGGAAAAAAAAAAATGGGGGAGTATTCCTTTTAATGTCCAATCTGAATTTTGTTTTGAAAATCACTAAAGACTTGTGCTAAGCTGAGTGGTCGTGCTGTATTTTTAGGTTGGCCTGGGACTTTACTGTGGGACAGATCAGCAGTAAAGTTTTAAAAAGCAGCAGGCTGGTATGTGCTCATATGTTCTTATACATAGATATAGGCTTATTCTTATACAGTAAACGTGACCCTTTGTGTCTAGTTAATTTCTTTCATAAATGGCAGCGCTAACAGTGCGTGCGTTAAATGAATGTCCTCCGTCATCGGGTCTGTCCCCTGTCTGTAGGACACGTGTCTGGCGGAGGTTTCTCTGGGCCTGGCTGTGAGTGGTGACGTGAGCCTGCCTGACTTGCGCCCAGGCAAGCTGGCACTCGGTGTGAGGAGCCTGCTGGCAGAGCTGCACGAGGGACTCTTCCGCTCTCGGCTGCTTCTTCTGAAAGGAACCCACGCTCCAGAGACCGACATGTCTTCTTCACCAGGTGAGGCTACACAAGGATGTGGACTTACGCTGGGCTGTTCAGCTTCACTTAAATTTACACAGACGCGGACGACGTGAAAATCTCCAAACAAACATGAATCTTACTAAAAAAAAAAATTCATGAACACTGACATTGTCATTTTTCTTAAGTTGGTGTTCGGCAGATCTTGTTCTGACATTGAAGTGACAATAAATGCTGGTTTTATGTTGATTTTTATCCTACTGAAGTCTTTTGATTTGTCCTCTGAAGAGTGCGGAGGTCGCAGGCCCAAAGGAGGAAAAACAAAGCCAAACTGTATAGTCCGTGTTTGCTTATTTGCTTTTATACTCTGCACACAGCTGCGCTCGTTAACCCTTGTGCGTCCTTATGGACGTTTTGTCTTTCTCATTTAAAATATTTTTTTAAATCATTTTGTCTGTGTTAATGCAAACAGCATAAATTTTGCAAAAGGTGTTTGTTTTTATTGGAATTGTAATATTTCACCCTCATTTGCTTTTATAAATCTATTTTAAACTAGGTACACAAAATAGTTACACTCAGGACTTTAAGGACAAAAATGTCCCCGCTGAAAGCCATTCAATCTGCGATATTTAATCCCCGTGACGTATAAGTATAAAATCATGCATTCTGTGTCTATAGGCTTTTATTTTGATGACAAGATTTGGAAACCTATTAAAATGTTCTGAAATGTGTAGTATTTTCTCAGGTTTAGTCTCTGGGGTCATATACATGCGTTTCCTTTTTTCTGCTGTATTATAGAGCGCTGCAGACCAACTGAATAAATGATGCAGCTATATTTGTGTGGGTGTGTGTATGGATATCAGAGAAATTTTGTGTTTGTGAACAGTTTGAAAGAAAGAAATGATGGTGTACTGGAAATCACAAATCCCACCCCATGTATACGAGTCCAAGAAGGTTCCTGAGCTGTGAAGATTTTTATGTAAAGAAACCGGGGTTTAAAGGGTTAAAATTCTGAAAATGAATGAATGTTTGGTAATTATGATCAGAACTGATGCTGGTAAAAAAAAAATCAAAGTCAGTGAAAGTGGGGGAAAAAATAAGAATATGTAATATTTCTATGACAGTTTGCAGACGAGGACATTTTTGTCCTCTTTGGACCTGTGTGTAGCTTTTTTTTTAATTGACGCACAAAGGGTTAAATTTATAAACTGCTCATATTCGCCCTACAGGTCTTTACCCGAAAGGACTAGGTTAATGTTTTCTGGCCGAATAAAATCCCTTTTATTTATTTGTTTTTTTATGCTCTCAGAACATGCAGAAGATGAGTATATCCAGATGGAAGCAGTAGAGAAGATTCACCAGATGATTCCCCAGAAGGTCAATGTGGAGTTTGAGAACACGAACATTACCCTCTCTATGCACAGCCAGAAGCGGTGAGTGGACAGGGTTTTTTTTCCTATCTTTTGCAGATTTGTTGTATTTGTTTCCTTTCTGTGACCCCTCTTTGTTTTGTTTGTTTTAAGGCACCTGAACTGGACGCTGAAGTCTTTAAAGCTCGAATACGACTGTGATGAGGAGCAGCTTCCCCTGAAAGGGTTTGTTCCTGAACTCAGATTCCCCCACAGCTGCTTAGAGCTCCTGCTGGAGGGTGAGCAGGGACGACACACACACAGCTATCTCTTTAACATTTTGAGGTGCTACCTTTTCTTATGTGTCTCTCTTTTTTCCCTCTGTAGACGGCCTTCTTCTCTCACAAAGCCGGCAACGGATTATATGTCTCACCTCACTAAAAACCGTGCTGCAGGTGAGATGCTCTGCAGTCAGGCTCGTGATTATCTTCTCATCAGATCTACACTTTCCATCCGACAAATATTTAGTTTCGTTTTATAAAGGAAAAAAAAAAAGGTTTTATGTTTGCTTTGAAGGTGACCTCGGCGGATATCTGTGGCTCTGTGACGGTCAGCACGTGCATCATCCACTACCGCCAGCAGGAGTTCTCTCACTGGCTGGACTTGTTCTCGTGGGAACAGCTCATTCATAGGAAGGTCACTCACAGGAAAAGGTAGGAAGATGATTAGTTACGGTGTTTACGGTGCGTTAGTATTTACAAGCATGGGAAAAAAAATCCAAAGCATAATTGATGCACCAGTTGTACATAATTTGGTAGCCGTTGGTCTGTCCAAATGAACAGAATGAATAACGCATTTTATTTTATCATGATAGTTGCATTAGCTAGGAGTGTACCCCAGTATCTGCATCATAGATGTCACTAAGCTCTGATATCAAGGCGTTGTCGAAGTTATGCCTTGTATTTGTCCTGCAGGCGCTTCCCGCTCCTGGATGTCCCTGTGAAATTCAGCTCTGCTGTGTCAAATGTGAATGTGTCTATTCAGCTGGGAGACACGCCACCCTTTGCTCTGGGTTTCATTTCTGTCAGTACAGGTAGGCACAGCAAATACAGATCCTCCGGATGTGTTCAGTTGCCTTCGCGATGCTGCTTAAGTTTACAATCTGTACGTTTACATGGACAACGATATTCCGATATTAACCCGATTAAGACGATACTCTGATTAAGAAACTAGCATGTAAACAGCGATTATTGATGACCTTAATCAGACTAAAGTCAAGTCATACTTGAAGTAAATTGAATTAAGACGTGTGGAGTATTCCTGTTTTGGTCGCATTATCGATGTGCATTACAGACATGTACACACCTTAATCACATTATTAACGTCGTGTGAGAAATTTCACCGCATTTTGCGACAGGACACGTACACACACGGTAGTGCTCAACGGCAAACAAGAGAGCACGGCTGCGTCCAAAACCGCGTACTTACCTACTATATAGTAGGAGATATACATGTATTTCAGCTACTGTATAGTAGGTAAGTACGTGGTTTGGGACGCAGCCCACGGCTTCAAGCAGTCGTCTATTAGCACGTACAGCGTGACAAATAATTAACTGCACTTGAAGCTTTCGTAAAAATTAAAAATAAAAACACACAAAACTGTATACGGTACCATAACGAAGACGAACTCTATGTCGATACGTGAATTCTGGAGGGACGTCGGACGGCGTGGTGCGGTGACGTAATGACGTGTGGTGTTAATCGATCCATGTTCTATAACATGTAAAACCTGAACATGAAAGGAATATTCTAAAAGTGACTCATGTAAACACCTTAATCACAATATTGTCTTATTCAGAATAAGATCGATAATTAGATTACTGCTGTCTATGTAAACATGGTCATTAAGTGAGAACTACTCCAGTTGAGTAGTTCATCGTATATCTGATTTTACTTCTCGCCTTTGAAAACAAAACAAACCCAGAACAATTCAAATAAACCCATGAAGATAACATAATACATATAGAGCGGTGGGTCTGTGCATGTTGCGTTCATTCGTAATTGGTTTCAAAAGTGGACAACAAAATACAAATACAGATGCATTCATTGATTGGTTTTTGTTTTAATATTGACAAATAAATGACTAATTAAGTATGTTTAAAACCCCTTTTTGCTCAGAAATGCTAAATATTTCAATTATGCCTCAATTATAAACTGCTTTCTTGCCGTCTTATTTTTTTGAGTTGGAGTTATTTCGTTTTGTGGTGTGCTCACATGACCCGAGTGTCAGAAAATACACCAGTAATACCCCACCCGTGACTTTTTTTTAAAAGCTTTTACGTGCATTGAAAAAGGAAAGGCGGTTGCTAACAGGTTGCTAAATGGGTCTACAGACGTTATCGGGGACATTAAACGTCATCACACAGAACAGGAAAAAAAATCTTTGCAGATAAACTGGTTCAGGTATGCTGTGCACAATTTCCAACAAAAGGACGTATTACAGAAAAGGTCTTTAAGTCAAGTTTGTTGTTGAAGAGTTTCGGGAAGCCTGTTGACGGTGACGTTGAAGTCGAGCGACCGTGGTGTAGTTCGTTTATAGAGTACGATTAGCTTTTTAGTTCTGCTGATTTAGGCTTCAAACTTCATAAACGTTGTGTTCGTTTGTGAAAATGATCTTGATGGACAAAACGTGTTAGTGTTGTAAACTTTTGTCAATCACAGAGCTTTTATTTATTTATTTATTTATTTATTTGCAATAATCCAAAAGCCTGTGGGAAAATCCTATTGGGTTTGTGTCGAGGGAGCCGGTGTGATGCTCACTTCCGGGTTCAGGTACAAAATGACGTCGTCCCGGCACCACTCTATTAACCAAACATATCTGAGGGAATGCTGTGCAGTATATTTCTCTTTGTATTCTTTAAAAAGGGTAGTACCTGGGTATAATGCCACTTGAATATTTTTGTACTTGTTTTAAATTTCATATGGTTAAAAAAAACCCCAAAAAAACGGCACTACCAAACATCAGCACCGTTTCATTTTCGGATAGTGAATGTTCCTGTTTCCACACAGAACTGCAGCACTCTGCGGAGTCCGCTAAACAAGACGAACGCCTGAAAATGTCCCTGGATCATTTCTGGTGGAGGGTGGGCCAAGGCTCTCACATCCAGCAAGCTCCTCATCCACCAGGCAAACACGTGTGGGGCGAGGCACTCATCATGGACTCCTTCACACTGCAGGTCAAACAAACGCTCTCACACGAGTTCTTTAAGTTAGCGTCTATTACATTGTGAGCTACAGTATAAAATATTTTCATTAACACACGTTATATATTTTTAGGGACGGGATATGTTAGCAGTCCTTAAATGAACTTGGTGGTCCCTCAATAAGACAGTATGCGAGGGACTTATTTTCCAGAAAGCAGTTAGGATATGTCGTATTTTTTTAAACGTGTTTTCCGGTTGTTTGTGCATGTGATGTTCTCGTTAGCACAATGGCTCAAGAACGAGTTGGTGACTGTTTGTAGGGTCGATATGAAATACTCGTCGTGTCTAGCAGATAAAACTGATTAGATTTTGGAATTTGTCCAGACATGGTCAAGGAACATTTTTAGGGGTATTGAGTAATAACAGGGACTAGACTTTAGCATCCCGTCAGCATAGAATTCTACGTCTTGCATCTCCAGTCTTTTTAAATGGAAGGTCTTTTATGTTTAAAGTAATCTAAAATGTCTGGCACACTTGTTTGTTTTTTTCCTTGAGCACACACTGTAGTTATTATTTGTGTGTATGGTGTGTCTGAATCGGCAGGGCAGCTACAGTAATTCCCAGAGTGCGGACCCCGGTTCCTCAGCCAGTGTCTGCGTGGAGTCCGGTTTGCAGGGCCTGCAGGTGGAGCTCTCGGAGACCTGTGCTCTGTGCCTTTCTCGTCTGCTCTCCGTCCTTAAACCGGGCCGAGCTCCGAACTCACTCGCTCCAGCACCTTCCGCTACACGCGAGTCAGCATCTCGCTTACCTCTAGTTTTGAATCTTCAGCTCAACCTGCAGGATGTCAACATGTTCACGCTCTCGAATGTAGCAGGTGAGTATAGCTGGAAAGCTTCGTGTTTTACAACTGCATGTATATGTGTATATTTGTGTGTACATATATATGTGTGTGTGTGTGTGTGTGTGTGTGTGTGTGTGTGTGTGTGTGTATATAAATGTGCGTGTGTGTGTGTGTATGTGTATGTGTGTATATATATATATAATATAAAATATGTGTGTGTGTGTGTATATGCACACACACACATATACATAATATGTTCCCCCTCCTTTAATCGTTCTCTGTAATCGCCTACTTAATAACTACAATTCTGTCTGCTTCTGGTGGTGTAGGAGCTGTGGTGTTTCGGGTGGATAAAGTAGGAGCCAGTAGCTCTGCCGAGAGCTCGCAAGTGTTAGTACAAGGCATGGCTCTGTCAATATTAAAGTTGCTCAGCGAGAGCACTGAGCCGTGCTGCCCCGCAGACCAGGCCTGCAGCCCTGTCGTCAGTCTCAGCAGCCTCACTGTGGCGTACCAGAACAGCAGCCACACCCTGGAGGTACCTCACCTCACCTCACCTCACTGACACAGTCTTACACACATCAACTCCAGGTTCCTCTTTCTCCCAGGGAGGATTTTTTAGTTATGTAGTGATTTATTTTTTTAAATAATAATCTTCACAATGCTACTTTAAATGATTCATAGTTCTCTTTTAGTAATTCGAGGTTCTTTCTCTGGCAAACATACAGAAATTGGCATTTATTTTACACAATCCTATTGAGTAAAACATTCAATCCCAGTCTTAGTGCCAGGACTGGCATGCGCTGATTGGTTGGTTGGTTGCTAGTGTAACAAGGCTTATAACAGGCTACTATCGTGAACAATTGTTTCATTTAAAAAATAAATATATATATATATATATATATATATATATATATATATATATATATATATATATATATATACTTAATACGACACTTCTCCTTCTAATGGCGCTTTTCCACTGCATGGTACGACTAGACTCTGCTCGCTTTTTGGGGTCTTTCCACTGTGGATAGTGCCTGGTACCTGGTACTTTTTTTAGTACCACCTCGGTCGAGGTTCCAAGTGAGCCGAGCCGATAATAAATGTGAGCCACGCACTGATGGAGTAGAGAATTCTCCTTAACGAGTGGCTCTGTATTGTGCTTGAATAAATGTGTGTCATTTTCTACATACTTCACGTATGGTAATATTCTATTAATTGAAAATTATGAATCTAACTTAGTTGTATTGAGCACTACGTAGGTTCTAGAGCGCCGATATTTGGGTCAATGTTCAGTGGACAGGAAAGGCGTTTGGAATACGGCCTGAGCGTGTATCTGTACAGGGCTTCGGTAATACAACATTATTCCTGCGTGAAGGCGAGTGGAAGATGGCACCCACTTTGAAGCGGCATTAAACTGCAGTGGAAAAGCAAGCTCAGAAAAGTAAAGCGAGTGGAGCTGAGTCGAGTCGTACTGTGCAGTGGAAAAGTGCCTTAAATGTTACATATTGTCTACTACATTTGTCAGTCAGCTAAAGCACCTGCTCTACAAATAAAGTAAAGTTTAAGTCAGTTTTTTTTTTTTTTTTAATCCGTTTATTTTGTGCACAGATGCAGAGTGAAAATGCCTTGGCCTTGCAGTGGACTCCATCCGATCACATGTTTCTGTATCAGCATGTCTGTGAAAGTCGTAGCTGCTGGAGCACACTGCGTGCGGTGCTCGGCACAAAGCAAGAAGAAGTCACCTTACCCGCTCCGCCCTCTTCTGCTTTAAGAAGCCTCAGCACGCGTTTTGTTCTGGCCAGCACCCGGCTCACCGCACACGTCACCGAGAAGAACTTCATTATCGTCCGCGCCGAGGCTCTGTCTGTTTCCCAGAAGCTGGGAGCCACTCGCCTCAAATCTCTTCGCTTGGTGCTCAACTTTGACGGCAACGATATTTTCACGTTCTCCGAGCCCGAGGTAAACGCGCTCGATTATTCAGACGAGCTCCAGCGGTACCGCGAGCGCTTCCCGTTTCTGTCGACGCCCCACAACCGCGCTTGGCTCTTTTCCTTCCCTGTGCTCGCCGTGGAATTCCCGTACCAGTACAACTTCTCCAGCACTTTCGACAAGACCGTGAGCGCTCAGAAATGGCTGAAGAGCCTCCACAGAACCGGTTCGGCCGAGCCCGAGCGCCTTCCTCCGGACCTCTTCTTCGACGTAGGCCAGTTCTCCTTCGTCTTTCTGGACGATGCGTTCGAGATCAAACTGCGTGACAACTACGAGCTGATGAAGGACGAGAGCAAGGAGAGCGCCAAACGCTTGCAGCTGCTCGACCGCAAAGTGGCCGAGCTGCGCAGGATGCATGGCGAACTGCTACCGGCACGCAAGATCGAGGAGCTGTATGCCTCGCTGGAGCGCAAGCACATCGAAATCTACATCCAGCGCTCGGGCCGACTCTATGCCAGCACCCCGATGCGCAAGGCGCTGCTCACGTGGAGCATGTCGAAATTGGAGCTGGTGGCGCTGGCTGATCACTCGCTGCACGGGCACGAGCGAACGCGTGAGCTGCTCTGTGAGATCGACGCCGTCAGTCCCTTTCCCAGAGAAGGACTTCCTCTGGTGGTGCAGTGGTGCCGTGCCGTCTCGTTTAAGATCAGTGCGTTCTTGGGTCAGTATTATTATTATTATTATTACTTTTATTATTATTTACTAAATATAGGCACATACTGTTTCATCATTTTTGTTAACCGTTACCTTTCATTTCACCGTCGGCGCAGTGAGGATCCGAGATTACCCGCGATACCTGTTCGAGATTAGGGATTGGGAGCTGTCGGGGCGTCTCGTAGGGACAGAGCAAGATGGGCAGGTGCGTGGGCGGCGCAGTGAGGTGGTCCGACTCGGCCAACCTTGGGGAGACGTGACCGTTTACCGGAACATACCTCCTCTCAAATTCTTCTACGATGTCACCTGTGAGTTTCAATATATTCATTTTCGCACTAGATGTACTGTGAAAAGGTTTAAGAACCCCATATTCTCTTGTTTTTCCTTTAGCAAACATATCACTTTATACCATCGTGTGGGGGCCTTGCTGGGACCCGGCGTGGACTCTGATTGGCCAGGCAGTGGATTTACTGACCAAGCCCACTGCTGACACCTCTCCTCCTCTGGCCTGGTGGGACAAAAGCAGGCTGCTCCTGCACGGACGCTGGCGCATGGACATCGAACAAGCCAATCTGCACCAGCTCGCCACTGAGGTACTTCCAACAGCAAGGGGTCTGTCTGGTATTGCGTCACTGACTTTTCGCAGCATGACATCCATCTCCGAGTTCAAATTCCAACTCAAAACATATGTTTTCTCAGTGTTGTTTTTCCTAATGTGTTGCTATGCATTTTCTCTCCGTGACTGTACTATCTGTACTGCGTTGTTCATTATCTGTGTCTGATTGTTCATCGTTTTTGTTTATCCAAGATTGTTCATGGTTTGTTTTACTGTATTGATATTTTAAAGCGTCCTTGACCTCTGGAATGGTGCTATAGAAATTAAAGTTCTTCTTTTTATTATTATTATTATTATTATTATTATTATTATTAAGAATACTGCCTGTTCATTGGGTCATTTCATGTCTGCAGGACCCTTATAACACTACAGAAAACATGCACTGGGAGTGGAACAAGCTCGACTTTGACTGGAATCCTGGACAATTCGTCTTTAAGGGTGACTTGGATGTCAATGTCAGGACCGCTTCAAAGTATGTGACCTTTTTACATTTAAAATCTTAAAACCAGTAATCTAAAAATCTTTTATGCTTGGATAAACCATCATTTTTATATTGAAAACTGAGAACTTGCTGTTTTTAAATTGCAATAGCTTCCATTGTTTTAACGTAGAAACACTAAATTTGTAATAATGCTTGGTAAATGTTTGATATTATGTAGACCACCACTACAGGCTAATGAAAATAATCACCACTTGTAATTGCAATATCTGTCCAATAGAATCCCCAAAATCGTTCAGCTCGAGTCAATATAGACGTCTTCTTGTTCTTTTCAGATATGATGATATCTGTTTCCTACACCTTCCGAACCTGTGCATGACCCTGGACCTGCAGTGGCTTTGCCATGGCAACCCACACGACCACCACTCGGTTATGCTGTGCAGTGCAGACTGTGTGGCCGACGTCACCTCTGGACAACCACACGATTCCTACAGGGCCTTCCGCTCAGAAAACCTCAATCTCTCCATCACTATGGACCTTAACCAGAACAGCGGCACGGGTATTTTTTCCCTCCTGTCGAATTTTTCCAGCCTCTACATTTGTTAGTACGCTGCAGTTACCTTGGAATTTTTTCTTTTTATCTACACACACACACATCATTAGTGCTCTAAAACATTCAGACTATGATAAAATGGTTGTATATCTGTTTGCTTTCAGAGCCCTGCCAGCCTCGAATACTCCTGTATAGCAGCACTCTGCGCTGGATGCAGAACTTCTGGGCCACGTGGACCAGTGTGTCACGGCCCATCTGCAGAGGAAAACTCTTCCACAGCCTCCAGCCCTCCCGCAAGAAGCTCGGCCAGCACTACAAACAGATGTCCTACACAGCTGCATTTCCCCAGCTGCAGGTCACACACTGGGCACTCTGTTTAATCAATCACACTTACACACACACAAAAAAGCATTTTGACGAAATATTCTATGTCTCGACAGACAGATACTGTTGATCTTGTATCTGAGGAAATTCTTACAAAGCACATAGGGGGAAAAAAAGAGTAGGTCATAACCAAATAGGAACGAGCGATGAATAAAATCTAAATATTCTTGGAATAAGGTTATTTGTAATTGTGTTGCACACTAACATTGACCTTAACACATATAAGTGTATCGCAGCGTAATAAGTATGCTTGTTAGAGTAACATTATTAAATGCACATATCCTTATGAAGGAGCTGCTCCATACTGTAGTCATGTGAGAGAACATTCAGTTTTAGTAGATTAAATCTGCTGCTTTGATCTAGACTTTGATCTAGTGTCCCAGTTACTTTACTGGGGAATTAAGCCCCACACAGATCACAGGGTGAGCGCCCCCTGCTGGCCTCACTAATACCACATCCAGCAACAACCTTAGTTTTCCCCAGGAGGTCTCCCATCCAGGTACTGGCCAGGCTCAACCCTGCTTAGCATCAGTGGGAAACCAGGTGAGAACTGCAACTCTTGAGGGTAATCCTTGATTTTTTCTGCTGTTTGCAGGTTCATTATTGGGCATCTTTTGCTCAGCATCGGGGAGTTCAGCTGGAGTGTAGTAAGGGTCGTATCTTCACCAGAGGAGCACAGAGGCTTATACCACAGGGTGAGAATGAACACATTACATTTACATTTACAACTATAGCATTCATCAGATGTCCTTTTCCAGAGCAACTTATAGAAGTATCATCAAAATCTTCCTCATGCTAGTACAGTAGGTCAGAGTATATGAATACCATCAAGCTAGAACTCTGTTAGAGAGGAGTGAGTCCAGCATGAAAAACACACTCGTCAAGTTTTTATTTATTTAGATCTCATTTAAGTACTTTGTCAAGATGTAGGTCTTCAGTCTTGGTTTGAAAACTGTTTGGACTACCAGGGGGTCTTCCTTGTACCTTGAAGGATGGGTTTTAGCTGTTTTAGCTTTGTAGGCGAACGTGAGTGTTTTTTAAATCTGAAGTGTTACAGTAGTCCAACCACACGTCCAAACGCCCTGTGTCTGCGGTGTGTAAATAAGCATGTGTTTGTGTGCGTGCAGCGGGCACGGTGATGAGGAGGCTGATCTCCGAGTGGAACGTGACTCAGATGGTGAGCGAGCTGTCCTCGGTCACCGTGCACCTGATGTCCTCCAGCTCGGACGAGACAGCCGACCACCAGATCAACGCGCAGGTGAAGAAGACCCATTTAGTCAGCCTGTCTTCACTCAGCTATCAGAGACAAAGCAACCGCATGGAGGAGGTGAGACCACATACTGAGACCACAGCTCAGTCGAAATCATTTAAATCAAACTGTAACGATGACACGACGCTATCCGATTTCTAGCTCATTCGTATCTTCTCATCTTCTAGGATTGTGCTCGAGCTAATGGAAATGTTTCATTTGGGTAAAGAGAATGTGGTGTGTGCATGGTGGGGCAATGGATCGCAGTCTGATCCTGAGCTCCAACGACTGTCTGTGCACACGTTTTCCTAATTTCCTAATATGTGGGTTTCCTCAGGGTGCTTCGGGTTCCCCCAGCTTCCTAAAGTAATGCCGTTAGCTGGATTAGCTATTCTAATTCGTGTGTGAGAGTGTATATGACTATATGCAGTGGACTAGCATCCTGACCAGATCTTCCTGCCCTGTTCTGTGTGTTCCTGGGATAGGGTCCAGATCCATCGCATCAGAAATGTACTAGTCCTGTGACTGAGCCATTGTCCTTTCTGTCTTTAAATGGATGCTTTGTGGATCGTGTAAACCTTTTTTATGTGTCGATAAAATGGTATCAACCGATTAGTTACTAGTTGACATTAACGAATAATTCATATCATTTTTAAGAACTACGGCGTCATCACTTTCGTTTCAAACAGGAAGTCAGTTCAAAGGACGATTGCGACGCCTCCTACACGCACAAGCTGTGTTTGGTGGATCTGCGTGCCTCGTGGACCGCCACCAACAGGAACATCGCATTCGGTCTGTATGACGGTTACAAGAAGGCGGCCGTACTGAAGAGGAACCTGTCCACAGAGGCGCTGAAGGGCCTGAGGATTGACACGCAACTCCAAGCCAAGAAGCTTAAACGCTCCATGTCCACTTACGCCCCTAACACTGCTCTTTCTACTCCTGTCGTACCTACTGCCAATCGGACAGAGAAGAACCAGAACGAAGGTACACAGTTTTTTCGAATTTTTGATTTATTTAAACTGAATGTATTACAGATACGTTATGGCTGAATCTGTGTGATTTTGCGGTTTCCAGGCACGTCCATGCTGCAGAAGCTGATAGAGGAGACGGATAAGTTTGTGGTGTTTTCTGAAGAGGACGCCGGAGTGAGCGACCAGCTGAGCGGAATCGCTGCGTGCCAAACAGACGACGTCTACAACCACAATTGGTGCATCGAGCTCATCAACTGTCAGGTAGAGGACAAATCTTCACTTTTATTTTTTGTTCATTTGGATTGTATCTGAATCGTATCGTCTCACCCTTTCTGTTCGTTTCCGTTCAGATGATGCTGCGAGGCACCGAGACAGCAGGGTGCGTGCTCGTTTCGGCCGCGAAGGCTCAGCTGCTGCAGTGTGAGCATCTTCCAGCTTGGTACAGTGATACGCTGAAGCAGAAGACCACTTGGGCCTGCTCGTTGGACTGTATGCAGTATTTTGCCACCATGGAGCCCAATCCTTCAGAACAGGAGGACTGGCAACTGTGGCTAGAGGCGAGTTCGTTTACTTTCCCCGGCTGGATAAGAGCGCCTTCGATAAGTCTCGTCCGGGTCGTCCACATCAGCCAATTTCAATATTCAGTGAAAATTTCAATGAAAGCAGCTGAATTCTGGCTACGGTTTTTAACGCTT
The DNA here is from genome assembly GCF_023375685.1 of Ictalurus furcatus. Taxonomy (NCBI): domain Eukaryota; kingdom Metazoa; phylum Chordata; class Actinopteri; order Siluriformes; family Ictaluridae; genus Ictalurus; species Ictalurus furcatus. The sequence continues at coordinate 6,369,924 of NC_071271.1, read as the reverse complement.
AATACAGACAGCATTTGAATTAAACTGAGGCGTGTCCCATTTTGTGAACACGCAGGTGAAAAACATCGAGGAACACAGGCAGCGGACCCTGGACTCTGTGCAGGAGCTGATGGAGAGCGGGCAGGCTGTCGGCGGCATGGTCAGCACCACCACAGGTACACTGCTGGTCTTGCACTGTAGGGTCGTTTGAGTATATTAAACGATTACGCTAGCAGACAAATGACGATTAGAACCTGAACTGTGTTAATAAATCTTTGGAAACTGCAAGAGTTTGAAAAACTCCATATACACTGTATAGTCAAAAGTTTGTGGACACCTATTTGTGTTATTATAAAAGCAAAGAGGGGCACAAATCTATAAGGGGATGCTCAACAAGCACATATGGGTGTGATTGGTCAGGTGTCCACAAAGTTTTGGCAATATAGTGTGTGGATGTGTGAGATGAGGACTAATTTCAACTGAAGTGAAAATAAAGGCTGCCAAACTACTGAACAGTAAAGCGTATTTAACTACTGGGCATTTTGGGCGTAATTTATTTATATTTGCACTACCGGTCAAAAGTTTGTGGACACTCGACTGAAATGTTTCTCATGATCTTAAAAACCGTTTGATCTGAGGGTGTATGATTAAATGTTTGAAATCGGTGTTGTAGACAAAAAATATAATCGTGCCGACGTATTCGTTTCTTTCATTAGAAAACTAACATTTTGTTTACAAAAAATATTTCTTTAAACGGGCGACTCGGAGTGAAATATTCCGGAAAGCAGACGGTAAGAGTTCAGTGTAGGTGTGAACTCCTTTAATACTGTTTAAAAGGCATTTCATGGAAATTCCTCCAGAAATCGGTTGAGAAAATGCCAAGAATACATTTCTGGAAATTCTACGCAAAAAGGGTGTCTAAACTTTTGACCGGAATTGTACATGTTTTATTTATGTGAACGACATTCAGTTGAGTTTCACAACAGTAACTTCAGTCATGCCAGGACAGATACTGTGTACAATGTCACAGCAGTTTGTTGATTTGCATCTTAACGTTAACGTTGTGAGAAAAAGCGTGGATATGTTCTGTACGTGTACCTTAGACTGGAACCAGCCGTCGTCACACGTGCAGGAGACTCAGCAGGTCCAGCGCATTATCTCACGTTGCAGCTGCCGCATGTACTACGTCGGCTACAGTCACGACATCGACCCAGAGCTAGCGACACAGATCAAACCTCCAGAAATACGTGACCGCCATGAAAAAGAGGATCTGCTCAAGAAGCAGGCTGGTAGGGCCCAACAAACATTGCTAAAACTCGGCGTTATTGTATTGTGGGAGTATGTAAATAAAGCCTCCATTCCCGTTCTTCCTGCCAGGTGCGGTAGACACCTTCACACTCATTCATAATGATCTGGAGATCTCCACCAACCCAGTGCAGTATGCTATGATTCTGGACATAGTCAACAACCTCCTGCTACACGTCGAACCCAGACGCAAGGTTAGAGATTTTTACAAGTAGTCCTTAACGCTGCTGGGTTTAAAGAGACAGGGCTTTCTAATCTCACTGTTGATGACTCACAGGAGCACAGCGAGAAGAAACAGCGTGTGCGCTTCCAGCTGGAGATCTCCAGCAATCCCGAGGAGCAGCGCAGCAGCATTCTGCACCTGCAGGAGGCAGTCCGCCAGCATGTGGCCCAGATTCGGCGACTCGAGAAGCAGATCTACTCCAACATAAGGGTCGGTGTCTAAAATCTGACAACGCTTCAGTTTTTTTTCTGTTGTTCGGTGGACCTAGCTCAGTCCACTAAATATGTCGAAACAAATATGTACCATATTTTCAGCATTGATTGATTCATTGGTTTAGCTGTGGTGCTTCCTAAGGCCAGGTTTAAGATTCACTGAATTATCTGGACTACACATGGGTTAGAATGCTGTATGTGTTTGTGATGAGGTTAAATGTTAGGAGATTTTCCTGGTATGAGAACTATACAACACAATATTACAGTTTTCGAAATGGCACATTATATGCACTGTATCATAACAATGTAGAAAATATTGTTTTGTCTTATTTTTTAATAAGGTATCCTGTTTAAAAAGCAGGTTTAGTTAACGTTATGGTAATTCTCTAAATGGACATGGCTTTAGGGCTTTTTTTCTCAGTACGTTTACGTGTTCTCACACTTTGTTTGGATTCCTGCAGTCCCAGCTTGAGGAACTAAGAGGAGACGAGCTGTCTGACATCAATATTCGCCTGCAGAATCAGCTCAATCAGGAGAAGACTGACCTGCAAATGAAAAGTGAGGAGCTCAACATCCTCATCAGGTGGGTATGCATTGGAGCAGCATGAGTATCAGGTTGAAAAAATGAATGGTCTTCGTGACTGACCACAGTACTGTAAGGCCAATTCTTTTTTTGTTTCTGCTATACACTGAAGACATTTAGGTTTGAGATCAAAATATGAATTTGAGACAGTAGATAGGAATTTCAGCTTTCATTTCCTGATATTTGCATATAGATGTGTTAAACAATGTAAAACATGGCACCTTTGGTGTCAGACTGCCCGATTTTTAACTGAAAAAAAGTATTTGAACAAGTAGACTTAATATTTGGTTGCATATCCCTTGCTTGCAATAACTGCATCAATAACATCAGCAAACTCTTGCATTCTTCTTTTGTGATGCTTTTCCGGGCGCTTACCAAAACTTCTTTCAGTTGTTGTTGGGAGGTTTCTTCCTTCAATCTCCTCTTCAGAGGGTGAAATAATGTTCAACTGGGTTAAGGTCTGGTGATTGACTTGGCCAGTCTAAAACCTTACACTTTTCCCCTTGATGAAGTCCTTTGTTGTGTAGGCGCTGTGTTTTGGGTCATTATCTTGCTGCATGATGAAGTTCCTCCTGATTAGAGTAGATACATTTCGCTGTTTGGCAGACAGATTGTTCCTTTAAACTTCTGAATTTATTCTGTTGCTACCATCATAAGTTACATCATCAATAAAAATTAGTGATCCTCTTCCAGAAGCAGCCATGCAAGTCCAAGTCCATGACGCTACCTCCACCATGTTTCACAGATGAGCTTGTATGTTTTGGATCATGAGCAGATCCTTTCTTTATCCACTTTGGCCTTTCTATCACTTTGATAGAGGTTCATCTTGGTTACAGAACTTCTGTGTTTCCGTGTGAATTCCAGTCTGGCTTTCTGATTCTTACTGCTGTTGAGTGGTTTGCGTCTTGTGGTATGGCCTCTGTATTTCTGCTCTCGAAGTCTTCTTTGAACGGTGGATTGTGATGACTTCACTTCTGCCCTGTGGAGGTTGTTGGTGATGCCACTGTTTTTCTCACAGCTCTCAGAAGGTTTGTCATGTTCTATATCTGGTTGTTAGTACACCAGTGGTGTCTTTCTTTTTCAGGACATACCAAATTGTTGTATTGGCAATGCCCAATGTTTGTGCAATGGCTCTGATCGATTTTCCCTCTTTTCTCAGCTTCAAAATTACTTGCTTTTCTCCCATAGACAGCTCTCTGATCTTCATGTTGGTTTATCCTTTTGAACAACAAATGCAGTCTTCACAGGTGAAACCCAGAGCTCAAATGAAGAGTCGACATTCAGAGCTGTTAATTGTTTAAACAATCAATCTAACAGGGCACACCTGGGCAACAAGAAACACCTCTCAGTCACATGTTCCAGTATTTTTGTTCACTTCAAAAATGGGTGGGTTCAAACAAAATGTGGCATGCTTTAAGTTGTTTAAAACAACTAGATGTAAATGAAAGCTGAAATTCTGAGCTATCATTTGAATATCTTTTGATCTCGAACCAACATGTCTTCAGCGTATACAAATAATAATAGCAATAATAATAATAATAATAATAATAATTGGCCTTGCCAGGACAGTATTTGTATAGTTAGGTGATTATATTGAAAAGTTGACATAAATAAGCGCACTCTTTCCAGATGTTTTAAGGACTTCCAGCTGCAGCGGGCGAATAAGCTGGAACTGCGAAAGCCTCCAGAAGACGTGAGTGTGGCACGTCGTACCGAAATCTATTTTGCTCAGGCGCGCTGGTGTCTCACAGAGGAGGACGGACAGCTGGGCATCGCTGAGCTCGAGCTGCAGAGGTTCATGTACAGCAAGGTGAGCTTGGTATCTACAGCAAATTGTTGCCCTCAACCCAAAACACCCAACATGGTTGATTCACTTCCAGTTAGGCCACTTCAGGCTCGAATCACTTCCTCACTCCAGTCGAACCGCACGACGGTTTGATTGGAACCCGACCGAGACCACCTTGCTCAGGCCATCTCTGACTGGTTGTTGTGGTCTGCACCTGAGTGTTCTCAAAGAGAAAAATGCACCAAAGTTCGATTCGAACAGACTAAACGCTTCATATGTGAAAGCACTCTTAGGATATTTTATGGAAAAAGAACAACATTGCTGAGAAATTGTAAAGAATTCTTCGTTTACAATGGGAAATAAGTTCTCACTTTGATTATCAGCATAATCCATATCAGTCTGATTTCAAGTCACTGGAGCCTCATCATCTTCTCTTCACTCCACTTCTTGCTGTCCGTGCCACATGTGCATGCGTCCCGCGAAACAGAATCGAGTAGGTTTAAGTATATTATTGGCAGAAAAACACAATTTTGGTCAAAAGCTGAATTTTCCGGCCCGCTCCACGTATAACTTTAGTTTATATAATTATCTGGTTGTGTATTAATGGCGGCTTGGTGTTCTTGCTCTTTATGTGCAGATATGGTAAAGATTTATTGACATTTTTCTGTTGTATATCTATCTATGTATTTTTTTTATATAACACATTTTTATTGAAAAAACATGGAAGATAACAAGAAAATACATTTTATATACATTTTAACTCCCCCCAACCCCCCTTTTATTTTGCCCTTTATACTGTAGGTTATTCTTTCCAGTGCAATACAGTGTGACAGATCTTTCAGCCAATGATCAATGGATGGGCGGTCTATGTTCTTCCAGTAAAATGCTACTAAACGTCTTGCAAGAACTAGACGAATGCCAATCATTTGAATGTGATAACCTGATCATGATAAACTTACAGGAATTCAACCCAAAGCACATATTTCAGGGGACATTGGAATTGGCTTTGAGAGAATTGAGGAAATTAGTGTTGTCACTTTTTGATCACCTCACATTCCCAGATACAATGAAAGAGTGTTCCCTTGTGTTTTTGGCATTTAAAACGGATATCTGGGATGTTTGGGTTAAACCTATTTCACTTTTCAGGGGTGACTTAAGTATGCATTACGCAGTTGTATTGGATCAGCTGAAATCTAGTATTGATTGACAAATTCTGGGCTCTAACACACATCTGTCTCCATTTTGAATCTGAAAGGTCATATAGCAGATCTGTACCCCAGGCGACTCTCTTGGATTCAGATGATTCTTTAGACCTGTTAACAAATTTTCAATAAAACTTCTGCTGTATTTCTATTTACATCTGCTGTTTTTGTCTATTAACTGTTGATGAGGTATAAATAATTGAACACTAAGGTGAAAGTCGTTTCATTTATTTCTGCTTTTCCTACAGCTGAACAAATCTGATGACACAGCAGAACATCTTTTGGAACTTGGCTGGTTCACGATGAATAACCTGCTTCCCAATGCTGCTTACAAGGTACTGCATTGTGCACTCATGCAAACATGAAAACTACTCACTGTTTCTTTCACCTGAAGCTTCCGGACACGGGGAACTCGACTAGTCGCGTTTCTGTGAAAGTACGACTTTATTAGCTTGGTTTTCGAGAGATCACTACCAAGACGATGATTAAATATAACTTTACTGTATAACTGTTATGATGTCGGCTCAGATTTTCTAAGTCTTATAACTTTTCTACTTGGTCTCTCTTGTGCAGCACGTGAGGGTACGTATGGTATTAAGTATGTTTGTCAGTCATCTTTCGCCATTTCAACTGTAGAAGATGCACTATAATGCCAAACGTTTGTGGACACCTGACCCTCACACCCATATGTAGATCTTCCCCAAACTGGTGCCACAAACCTGTTACAGCATGGTAGTGCACTAGTGCACTTTAGGGCGGCTGTGGTCACTGAACCCCAAGTTGCTCCCGATGGCAAGTTAGCGCCTTGCATGGCAGCTCTGCTACCATTGGTGTGTGAGTGTGTGTGAATGGGTGAATGAGGCACAGTGTAAAGTGCTTTGGAACCACTAAGGTTAAAAAAGCACTATATAAGTGCTCCATGAAGGCATGGTTTGCCAAGAACTGCCAAGTCTCCTGCACAAAGCCCTGACCTCAACCATTTGGGTTGAACTGGATTCCTGACTCCTCCCATAACATCAGTGCCTGTCCTCTAGTGGCTGAATGGGCACACATTCCCACAGCCACGCTCCAAAATCTAGTGCTAAGCCTTCGCAGAGGAACGGAGGTTATTATTATAACAGCAAAGGGGGACTAAATCTGGAATAGGATTTTAAAAACGCACAATTGGGTATGATAGTTAGGTGTCCACAAACTTGCTGTCTGATCAAAAAAGCTTGCAGGAATTTACTGTTTTATTTATATATACATTATTTGCTTGATATTAGTCCTACATTTTCATCTGATTTTTTTTGTTTGTTTTCCTATATACTCATCTGCCACTGCTATACTAGATTAGCATTTTTGGTTTAAAAAAGAAGAAGAATATGAATAAAAAATAGAACCATACAAGTTTTAGCATGAGCGCGCTCTAAACGCGAGTCACATGATACGTGTTGTGGTTCTCTGCACTACTGTTTTGCACTGTAGGTGGTGTTGCGTCCGCAGAGCCCCTGCCAATCAGGACGACAGCTCGCCCTCCGCATCTTCAGCAAAGTTCGTCCCCCTGTGGGCGGGATTTCCGTCAAAGAGCATTTTGAGGTCATTTGCATAGACGTCTACCCGTGCAAGCTTTGAAAGTGCTTGAGAAAATAGTCCTGTGAACATTTGCTTTGCACCATGTTAAAACCTGTTTTAATGACTAGGTCAATGTGGTCCCACTTACCATCCAGCTGATGTACCACTTCTTCAAGAGAATGATGGGGTTTTTCTTCCCTGGAAGAAATGTGGAGGAGGAGGAAGTCGGAGACGAGGAGGATAAGTTACGAATGGTCACCACAGGTTCGAACGGTTATATTTCAAATTAGCCACGCTCTTTCCTTTGACTTTTTTTTTTTTTCTTCTTTTCCTTTCCTTCGTGTAGCCCTGACATGCCGATATCCGTACCCCTGTGCCTGCCGGTCAATATTAGTTTGATCTGTTCTGCGCGTCGGGAATATCGGCTTTCTAATGGCTGCGCCCAAGGCCACACTGATAGCTCAGGCTATTAAAAGCTCAGCTCACTGACATTGAGTGGATATCCTCATGATCAGAGCCAAAAATGTTCCTCAAGTACAAGTAAAACTACTTAGGAAAATGATTACTCAAGTGAAAGTAATAATGTTAATAATTACTTGAGTAAGCATAATAAAGTATCCAATGAGAAGACTACTCAGGTAGCATGTTACTACTTACTTCAGACCTGATTCAAATTAATCTTAGACTGCATGAAGGACCATAAGTCTCTCGTCTCCTTGAAAGTCTGTCTGTTCTGTTTATATGATGCACATCAATCCTGGGTTCAAGATGAACCAGCGTATCCTTGTCCTGTGATAGGTACAATAACACACAAGCTGTCATTTTCAACACCCCAAAAAAACCACAGTTGACTGTCTTTATTTTCACATGTTAACAACACAAAGCTGTCAGCATCTGCATTTAAACAAGACAACAGAGAACAAAAGTACAGACCATGGAACAGAACAGATGAGAGAGTCTTTCGGCCATTATTTCCCAGGACCGAGCCGCTAAGAAAGTGAGCGGTTGTTGCGGATGCGTTCAGACCACTGCAGCTTACCGCGAGACTCGCTGCTTCATTATACGTGATATAAGCGAATTAATAATACTACGTTTATTCATTAACGTTTAAGAGTAACGGAGGAACGCCACCAAACGTAGTGAAAGAAAAGTACATTTCTGTGATTAGAAATGAACTCGAGTGAGAGTATAAGTATGGCCAGTTATTCTTAAAATTACATTTTTATTTTTGCACAAAGTTAATGTAGCGTGTTATGTACCCACCTCTGCTCATGATATACAAGGCCATCCTGATGTGTGCACAATAAAAGTTTCTGAAATCCCTCCTCCATCGCTCACAATGCAGGTGTTGCAAAACCAAGGCAGCTATCTGAGGACTCTATAGTGGGGCTGGGACCCAGTAAAGGAGTCACGCAGGGGATGAATCGCACATCAGGGGTCCGGAGGTCATTCCGTAAACCGCTGGAGGTAATGTCACATTTTAGCCATTTCACAATATCATTAACACGTTTGGCAAACTGATGGCGGTTTACGTTACTGTGTATAACTCAGTGTCTTTTTAGTAAAACAAAACAACAACAAAAACACGCCTCGATACCTTGACTGATATAAGAACCAGCCGAGAGGCTAAAACTATGCTGTTTGTTTTGTGTCCAGCATCCTATAGATGACATCGATAAAATGAAAGAGAGAGCTGCCATGAACAACTCGTTCATCTATATAAAAATCCCTCAGGTTCCTCTTTGTGTCAGCTACAAGGTGAGTGCTGCACCAAACCCCTGGTTAGTTTTCTTATCGTGGATAAACGCTTCAGAGTGTTGTTGTTCTCTGTAATTGTGCAGGGTGAAAAGAGCAGTGTTGACTGGAAGGATCTGAACCTGGTGCTGCCCTGTTTAGAGTACCACAACAACACTTGGACGTGGCTGGATTTTGCCATGGCTGTTAAAAGAGACAGTCGAAAAGCTCTGGTTGCCCAGGTACTAAAGCCCAGGCTAGATTATTAGATGACGTTTGCAGCTCTGATCAACATGTGAAATGATAGTGAGGCTGATTTTGGATAGGGGGGTTTAGCTTTAAATCAGAAATGTTCAAGAAAATAATTTAAAAAAGCACGTACACTACTGGTCAAAAGTTTGTGGACACTCGACTGCAATGTTTCTCAGCCTTTTGATCTGAAGGTGTGTGATTAAATGTTTGAAATCGGTGTCGAAGACAAAAATATAATCGTGCCGACGTATTCATTTCTTTCATTAGAAAACGAACATATTATTTACCAAAAAAATTTTTTTAAAACGGACGACTCGGAGAGAAATATTTCCGGAAAGCAGCCGATAAGTGTCCAGCATATGTCGGAACTCCTTTACTACTGTTTAAAAAGTGTTTCAGGGAAATTCCTCAAGAAATCAAGCGTGAAAATGCCAAGAATACATTTCTGGAAATTCTAGCCAAAAATGGCATCTACTTTGAAGATGATGAAATATTACATTTATTTGATTTTTTGTTTTTGTTTTTTTGGGGTTTTTTTATCACGACATAATTCCCATAGTTCCATTTGGGTTACTCCAGAGTTTTGATGACTTTATTATTGTTCTAAAATGTGGAGAAAAATAAAATAAAATAAAGAATGAGTGTGTTTAAACTTTTGACCTGTAGTGTACATGTGAAATATCATCATAATGTGGGATACTAGCAATATTATCATCTGGTTAAGTAGTTAATCATTATTATTAAAAAATTAAAAATGAAAGTCCTCGATTCTCAATAACATGGGTGAAAAAGTCTAATTGTTCTCTCTTGCATAATTCACTTCCACACTTCCTGGCCAAAGTGCTTTTTGTTAAAATAAAAAAAAGGCTGCTAATGCAATATGCACACTGAACCATAACAAAGCTCTTACCAGTCTCTGCTTGTATTGCCTAACTAACTAGCCTAGCCTGCAGTCTACATTAATTATTAATTCATTAAAACCTCTAGAATAGAGCTCAGCTAAAACGAATAAACTGATAGTCCACTCCTTACTCTCCGTGAAGTTTCCAGCGCTTCTTAGAAACACGTTCCTCTCTGCGTGAAGCTGCATAAAATGTCAAATCTTTAAGCAAGGCATCATCTCATTCAGTCTTTAGACATACCTTTCTGATGGACAGTGAGTGCGATGAGCGCCCTTCATAATCACTTGAGCTACGATTACACGTCTCTGTCCCTAGGAGTTCCTGCATACGTGTGTAAATATACGCACATCCTACTGCACACGAAGAAATCGATGAATAATGTTCTATGCATACTGTAGAAACGTACTTATGCCAGGTCACACGCTAAACTATGCGTCGACGGGGTTGATAACCGGAACCGCATATCATATGAATGAAGGTGAAATAACCTTTTACTCCACCTTATCTTGCAGACTTGATGGGCTGATTCAACTAAAAAACAAAAAAACATTAGCTACAGGAAGTGGCCATGTAATCTCACAGGCGGAAATATATATTAAATGCACAGAACTCTTTTGTTCTTTTGTTTTAATCCTTTCCTTCTTTTTTGGGGGGGTTGGGGCACTCCTGGACAGATGATAAAAGAGAAGCTGCGTCTGAAGCCTGCCTCAGCGTCTGAGTCTCGAGGAAAGGCAGCAGAAGGAAAGGCTGACAGCGGCCTGCAGCAGCAGATGGAGGACGAGAAAGCCCGGCTGCTGATCGGCCTCAGCACCACCGACAAGAGCTCCAGCAAGAAGATCTTCAGCCGCCACAAGTGATTCCTCTCCGATGATACGACAGTGTGGAGAGATTAAGCACACTGGAGTCTCACATATCTCTCTCTCTCTCTCTCTCTCTCTCTCTCTCTCTCTCTCTCTCTCTCTCTCTCTGCTTCCTTTATTCTAGATGAAGAGCCGAGCAAACATTTCAAAAATTGATATCAAATAAAATTACCGAGACTCTCCTCTTGCTTTTAGAGGTCCATGCTGGCTGTGGATTTCTGATACCCCGAGGAAGACGTCCTCTTGTCTCGCAATGCCGATAGCGTGAAGGACAGTTTGATCGTCATCCTCCTGAAGAGCACAGTGTCCTTTTAGGGATCAATGTTAAACTCTCACACATTTGCTTTTGTGCCAGAAGTGTTTCACGTTTCGTTGTTGTTCAGTGCACTATACGCAGTCTTCACTGATCAGGATAGCCATTTCAGCGAGCCCTCAGGTGTTTAAGATGTTATTAGTGTTGTGTTCATTTCAGGAGAGTATCAAGCACACAGATTAGTTGTGTTTTAATGACCGCCAACATCTCTTCCTGCTGGCACAGGAGACCCTGCAGAGTCTAAGGGAAAGTATTGCACCCCATTTTATGCACTTCGGGGAAAAAACCAGGAGGGATCAGCAAATGGGTTTCGCTCCAGAGATATAATTAATATGTAATATTTCACATACGCTAAAATGCATTTACATTCACTTACCTAATGCCTTGACCACTTAACAAGTTGCACTCTAACTGAAAAGGCCCTTAAGAATTTATTCTTTAAAGCTCAATATATAACTATAATTCCAGAAAGTAGCAGGTATTGAATAGTATATTGTTGGTTGTTCTAAGATTTACTGTGCTTACATTTGTGCAATATCTCGACACAAAGTAGACTAAATATCCATTGGTCTATTAATCGTTTTATGATCTTGATATTGTTGGGGAGCTTTTTGTTTGTTTGTTTGTTTGTTTGTTTGTAATGTTTTTTGGAGCATTCTTGATCATTTTAACACTATGGCACTTTTTTTGTCGTTTTTGTGCCCTTTCAATTAAAATTCTGATGTTATATATTGCTGTTGATTTTTATTTTATTTTTCAGTTTCGGAAAAGAAACAAATGGGAATCATTTCAGCTTAAGTGTTAAATATTTTTCAGTTATCAGGGTGTTGGTACTGTCTTTCGATTATGTTGATTTTCGATATCAACACGCTTTGTAAATGATTTTTCAGTATTAAAAATCAAAGCTCCATATGAAACCTGTTGTATTGTTCTGTAGGAGATCACCTCCAGTCGAGTAAGGGTCACGATCACACCCATCCAATTGGTCTTTCGTTAGTGGACGCTCCTGACGTTTGGTTCATCGCATTTTGTGTGTTATCGGACTCGACAATCTCAGGTCACACAGCTGAAGTGTCCACTCTCTCTCAACGAACAGCTCAGTCACTGGACACACTTCAGAGCAGGGGTGTCCAATCGTATCCGGAAAGGGGCGGTGTGGGTGCAGGTTTTCATTCCAACCAAGCAGAAGCCACACCTGAGTCTACTGAAAGCCAAGAAAAACTGATTAAACAGGTGGAATCAGGTGTGGCTCCTGCTTGGTTGGAATGAAAACCTGCACCCACTCCAGCCCTTTGTGGATTAGATTGGACACTAGCGTATTAACTTTACCAATAAAGCAGCAGATGAGTAGCATGCTGCATGCCTGACCTTATCCAGGGAACATTGTCATAGATTGTAACAGCTCTTGATCCAGTCAGATGTCAAAAAATCTGGCATTAGCGGGGTTCGAGTACATGTTTTCCCCATAACGACTGCCCATTACTACTTGTTACAAAAGAGCCAGTCAACTTCTGGAGTATATTTGTGAGATTAAGTCACATTTCTTTCTGTTCACTGTAAATCACTGGTCCTCTTATTTATTCATTTTACAATATAATAACTTAAAATACACTGGATCAAAGTACTTACCACTTTGGATGATATTTTCCTATACTGTCGTGGTCGGCTCCCACTCATATATTACTGTGGTTACTGAGAGTGATGAAGAAAATATAGCTTTACCTACAACACATTTTATTAAGGCCAATGTATCCCACGTGAAGATGTAGTAGGATATGTAGCCTCTGTTCTCCTGGATCAGTCAAAGTTAAATTGATATCAAACACCCAGCCTCCTCTCTGGCCTTGCAGCTCTGACGATAAAGTTCAGTCATTTATATTTATATACCACAGTGCTATTGCTCAAATCTAACCGATCTAAACGATGATTTATATTCAAGAACAGATTACTTCCAGCTGCAACTGAATGCATTGTGGTTTCTCAATAGTATGATGGATAGTTTACTGTAGCTACAAGGTCCCTAGTTTGGTCCTGAACCTCTTGTGTGAGATCTCTGGTTTGACCACTTTAAATTGCCCCTAGGTACGAGTGTGTATGTGTACCTTGTGATGGACTAGCATCCCATCCAACGTGTATTCCCACTGTAGGCCCAGTGCTCCTGGGATAGGCTCCGAATCCACCGTTACTCTAACCAGGATAAACTGGTTACTGAAGATGAAAGAATGAACTACAGAAAAGGTCTGGTGAGGGAAACTGTTAATAGCTGTTATAATGTACACTGATCAGCCATAACATTAAAATCACCTGCCTAACATTGTTTAGATCCCACTTGCGCCACCAAAACATCTCTGACCTGTCGAGGCATGGACTCCACAAGACCTCTGAATCTGGAACCAAGATGTTAGCAGCAGATCCTTCAAGTCTTGTAAGTTGTGAGGTGGAGGCCTCCACGGATCTGACTTGTTCGTCCAGGACATCCCACAGATATTCGATCGGATTGAGATCTGGGGAATTTGGAGGCCGAGTCAACACCTTGAACTCTTTGTCATGTTTCTCAAAACATTCCTGAACAAGTTTTGCATTGTGGCAGGGAGCATTAACCTGTTGAAGGAGGCCACTGATATTAGGGAATACAGTTGCCATGAAGGTGGTGCTTCAACAATTTAGGTTTAGGTAGGTGGTACGTGTCAAAGTAACATCCACATGAATGCCAGGACCCAAGGTTTCCCAGCAGAACATTTCCCAGAGCATCACACTGCCTCTGCCGGCTTGCTCTGTAAGACTTGACGTTTTGGCGATGCTCTGACCCAGTCGTCTAGCCATCACAATCTGGCCCTTGTCAAAGTCGTCAGATCCTTACGCTTGCCCATTTTTCCTGCTTCCAACACACCGACTTTGATAGCTGACTGTTCACTTGCTGCCTAAAATATCCCCTTCACGGGTCAGGTGCCATTGTAACGAGATAATCAGTGCTATCAATCACTTGTCAGTGGTTTTAATGTTATGGCTGATCGGTGTAAGTAATAACTGGAACTAATTTGTTTTGTGGACTTTTTGTGGAAAAAAAGAAATATATGTGTGTGTGTGTGTGTGTGTTTAAGTATAACGTCTCATTCTTTAATGAATACAAAATGTTTACAGTTGGTAAACTGCTGTGTGAAAGAGGAATAAAACACTTCAGGACGTGTTGTTATTGGAAAATAATCAACTTCTAGGCCCTGTCCTCATATCTTTGTTTTCATTATCTTGTTCATTTGCTGTAAAACATGCTGTACAGACTTCTCACGTGACTGGATGACGTGCAAAGTTTTTACCCAGAGCCGTGAAACGAGTTGTGCTGAGATGAGACTGAAGTCAGCCTGCAGGTGCAGGGGGCGTGGTTAGACTGCTGGTGAAGGGGTCGTGGTCAAGCAGCTGCTGGAGGGGGGCGTGGTGATGCTGCTGGTTAAGGGGCGGGATCAGATTGCTGGTGGTGGAGGCGTGGCCATGTTTGTGGCGGCGGGGGCGTGGCCAGCCTGCTGCTCGTGAAGGGGGCGTGGTTTGGCATGGTGTAACATGGGACAGCGCACACAATTCAATGATCTGAGCATCAAGTCTGACCTGGAATGACGCTGTCCTGTTTTGAGACACTGAATGCGGTGAAAGTAAGTGCTGAAAGGAAACGAGTTGAGATTTGAGCTCTAGGAGCCCACAGGAACGATTATTTAATGAAGAACAAGATCATCATTCATTTGTTGACAACATGTGCGTGCTATGGGCGGTGCTGTGAGCAGAAACAAGGTGAGGGAAATTCAGGTTGTTTGTTTGTTTGTCTTTCATTGTTTACACTATGGATGAATCCCGAAACGGATCCCTAGTATATCCCATATAGCGCACCAGCAGTGTGTAAAAGTCATACCCCATGTGCAATAGTGTGATTATCATGTGTAATAGTGTAGAATCATGAGGGACAAAAAAATTGTATATATGTGTGTATGTATATATATATATATATATATATATATATATATATATATATATATATATATATGTATATGTACATATATAATGTGTGTGTTTATGTTATGCATGTGATTACACAATCACTGACCAGTAACTTTATTAGGAACGCCTGCTCATTCATGCTGTTACCCTATCAACCGTGTTGCAGTGGCGCAGTGCATGAAATCAAGCAGATACAGGTTGATGTTCATATCAAACATCATGGAGAATGGGGGAAAGATCTCAGTGATCTCATCTTGTTCGTGTCAGACATCCAGTGAGCAGCAGTTCTGCAGATGGAAACTTGTTGGTGAGAGAGGTCAGAGGAAAATGGCCAAACTGGTTTGAACTGACATTAACTCACAGATCCACTCAACAACCGTGGTGAGCAGAAAAGCATCTCAGAATGCACACCGTGTCAAACCGTGAGTTGGATGGGATGTTTACAGGAGCAAAACACTACATCCATCAGGGGTTCTCTCCGGTCAGCCAAGAACAGGAATCTGAGACTACAGTGGGGACAGGCTCGTCCAAACTGGACAGTTGGATAACATTGCTGAATCTTTTTCCATTTGTCAACTGTCAGGTTTGAGAACCAGTCTGGTTTTTCTCTTCTGATCTCGCTCATAAACAAGGCCTTTCCACCTACAGAACTGCCACTCATTGGGTGTGTTTTGTTTTTCACACCATAAGGTGTACATTTTGCTTGCATTTCCTCATTTGTAAGTTGGTTTGGATAAAAGAGTCTGCTAAATGAATAAATGTAAATGTAAATATGCATTTTAGAGACTGTTGTGTGTCCTAGGAGATCGGCAGTTTTTGAAATACTCAACCCAGTCTGTCTGGCTCTAAAGTCAAAGCCACTGAGATCACATTTAGCAGTGCACAGTCAGACGTTTCAACCTGATTATTTACCTTTTTGCTCAGTTTTATTACGTGTTTTTACTTTTTTATGTGCAGACACCTTTTTCATCAGTGGAGAAGAGGTGTTTATCCAGTGAGCAAAGGTTCCCGTCTCTCCATGACGTACTTGTAGACCAAAGCAGTCCGTTCAGGCAGCAGAGTGACCAGTGCACAACATCCCACATCTGTAAATGTACCAAACGCCAAGAGACAAATCCTCTACCTACATCCACGTCCATCTTCCTGCCAGAATTTCCGCACCGTGACGGGAGACCTACACATTTACAGGTACTTTGTCTCTTAATAACGTAAATAACTGCTATCGCGAGTCATTTCACGTATTGTCTGACTCTTATTTATGGAAATAAGCACAATCAATAAATAATCTCGTGCCATGAGGTCTGTCATAACCAGCAATGCAAATTGTTGCTAATACAAAATATTGTCCAAGAATAGTTCGTGTTCATGCTGACTCTTAGTGGATGATTAATACCATCAAAACCACAAGAAATAGGAGTCACCTGAAGTGAAGCTATAGACAATGAGACAGTTATAAAAAAAAAGGTGCAGAAGCCAGTGCACTGCTTAGGCGATTGTTGATACTGTAGGGCTTTACCATGTTCAGTTCTGAGTGTAAACCAAAACTTGTAAAGAATGCTAGAAGACCGTTCTTTCTGTCTTTCGTTCTTTCTGTCTTTCGTTCTTTCTGTCTTTCGTTCTTTCTGTCTTTCGTTCTTTCTGTCTTTCTTTCTGTCTGTCTGTCTTTCGGTCTTTCTGTCTTTCTTTCTGTCTTTGTTTTTCTTTCTGTCTTTTGTTCTGTCTTTCTTTCTGTCTTTCTTTCTGTCTTTGTCTTTCTTTCTTTCTTTCTTTCTTTCTTTCTTTCTTTCTTTCTGTCTGTCTTTCTTTCTGTCTGTATGTCTTTCTGTCTGTCTGTCTTTCTGTCTTTGTCTTTCTGTCTGTCTTTCTTTCTGTCTTTCTTTCTTTCTGTCTTTGTCTTTCCTTTCTGTCTTTCTGTCTTTCTTTCTTTCTTTCTTTCTGTCTTTTGTTCTGTCTTTCTTTCTGTCTGTCTGTCTGTCTGTCTTTGTCTTTCTGTCTGTCTTTCTTTCTTTCTTTATTTTCTTTCAGAAATGTTTCATATTATATTTATTTCATTATTTTATTTATTAAATTGATATGGAGATATATATATATATATATAAAACATTAGTGCAAAAAGTATATCTCACTGCAATACTTTATTTTTGTTTGAATGCATCCATCATTATTTTTATGTTGGACTCTTTGTAGCAGAAAACTTAGTATGTGATTTGGTAGTCATATTTATTATTCATATTTCTTGTTGAAAAATGTCCGAAATAAATATAACAGGATAGTAACAACCGATCTGTCACTTCATTTATCGCGGTTCCACCACGGTGGGAGGGGGTGGGGGGTAGACTGGGTGGTGGGCTGGCCTTGGGCATTAGACTCCCGGGCTGAAGATGGGTCTCACTCCGGCCCTGAAGCTGAACCCGGAGGATGTGCAGGGTGATGACCAGGTCGCTGCTACACTCATGCCCATAGATAGAGTCAGGTAGGTGACAAGACACTGATTCCTGCTGCAGAATAATAAATGAATAACTGCGCTGGAGGGTAGTGGCAGAACCTTTATATAGATAGACACTAGATAGACAGATAGATTTATTCGACAGTTTAAAAAAAACACATATAAGACTGCATTCATACAGAATTTACAAACATTTAAAATCGTTGAGAATGAATTAACACAATAAAACCCAAAATCTTATTTCCATTGTGGTTCTCTAAACATGTCACCTGTCTGCTTGGAATAGTAAAGAATTATTATTCTATTCTATTATATTAATTGTTATTCTTTAAGAGAAACGAGATGTTTATTCCACACAACAATTGCTCTATATAAGAAAAACTTTTTTACCCACTAAACTATTGAATCTAAAAGGTATAATATTTGTTATACTCCCTCTGGTTGCATAGTTGTGAAGGTCTATTATTAGGTCACAATGATTAAGTAAATAGTTGGGAATGTTCATTTATTAAGAATTTTAAGAGTAATTCTCAACGTAATATGATCTACGCTTCTCTTTCTACAGAAAGAAGGTTGAGTTTTTGAAAACGATCTGTTTCCAGGTGTGTACAGGGAGGTGTTTTCAATTGAACCCTTCTCATCCTGTTTTGGGGTGTCTGAAGTTTCTTCTTATTAGATTGAGACTACACAGCTGGCTCATATACAGCATGTGCTGCTCGCGCACACATCTGTCTGAACTGTTAGAAACGCTGTTTTGGATTCGCAGGTGGTTTTGTAAGCAGTTGCTAGGGTTGTGAGAATTCCTGAGGGTGGAAAGCTGCCAGCCAAGGTGTGTGGAATCTCCAAGGAGGATATCCGTGACGCACACTGGAAAAACAATTTAGACACGTTTACAGGGTCGCATTTGACACGACTTCACGGACTTCCTGTTTAGTATACATTATTTACTTCTTTTACTTGTTTTTAAACATGTAAAATGAACTAGCACCTTCTTTTATGTAAGACTGCCAAACTGAATATGCTCCATGGCGATGTATAAAATAATCCAACACGGGATTATCTTCTAAACCGTGTTCCATGAACAAAACACAATAGAAGTGGTGCTTTTAGTGGAAACACGGTGAGTGCATACGCAAGACATCTAGCAAGGATCTTCAGTTTGAAATTTTGTAAAGCAGCTTGAAACATTCCTTTTCATGGTACATTTTTGTCTAGTTTGATATTTATTGTATCATTTCTTTATTTTAGGAGCACTTTTTTTTCATTTTAAACTGCATTCATTATTCAATTTTAAAGTTTTTCCCCCCCTGATTTACCAGGTTTATTAAAAATTGGTCTTAATTTCTTAATAATTGTTATGGTTACTTTTTTTAAAGAGTTATTTATTTATATATATATATATATATATATATATATATATATATATATATATATATATATATATATATATATATATATATATATATAATATATAATTTCTTTTACATTTTCTGCTTCTTGTATTATGCCTTTTGGGTTTCCTTTTTATTCACTGTAAAGAACTTGAATTTCATTATAGTATATCAACGGTGCTGTATAAATAAAGCGATAATAACAGCAGCAGCAACAACAACAACAACAACAATAATAATAATAATAATAATAATAATAATAACAGCAACAGCAACAACAATAATAATAATAATAACAGCAACAACAACAATAATAATAAAAATTATTATTATTATGATTGTTGTTGTTGCTGTTATTATTATTATTATTATTATTATTATTATTATTATTATTATTATTATTATTGGGGTCATGGGGCTTAGTGGTTAGTGTGTTTGCCTTGCACCTCCAGGGTTGGGGGAACGAATCCCTCCTCTGCCCTATGTGCATGAAGTCTGCATGCTCTCCCTGTGTTTTTGGGGTTTCCTCTGGGTACACCAGTCTCCTCCCCCAGTCCAAAGACATGTCTTGTAGGCTGATTGGCATTTCCAAATCGTCCGTAGTGTGTGAATGTGTGTGTGATTGTGCCCTGCTGTTGGTGCCCCAAGTTTCCTGGGATAGGATCCAGGCTCCCTGTGGTATCTAAAATGGATGGAGGGATGGATTATTATTATTCTTCCAAACAGCTGGTAAGAAAAGATGAGAAGAAAAGGGGAGACCACTGTTCTCTGTTCTCCATGTTTTACATTAAAACCCAGGTGAGCTTCCAGCCAAACAGATCCATATTGGTGGATTGAAGCAAAAATTCCGATGTGGTACAAAGACTGTAAAATGAGTGTCCCATGTCTCCCAGGTCAGAGGCAACAACAGAACGCAGAACATACAAGATTTGTATGGAGACGCCACCAGAGACGCCACTTACATTTATCATAGTGGGAGTTCAGCACTCTAAAAGAATTGAAAAGATATGAAAAGAAACCACTTGGCTTTGTTCTGCCTGTACCACACGAACAAACGGCGTCATTTTACTATTTTACTTGGTAATTACTTCTATACTCTCACTATCAGTAACCACTTTATGCTGTTTAGCAACACGGTGGAACACAGGAACACTAGGCGTGAGGTGGGAATACACTCCGGATGGGATGCCAGGACATCTCAGGGCACCATTCATGCACACATTCACACCTAAGGGTAATTTAGAGTAGCCAATAGACCTACTGGCATGTTTTGTGGGAGTGGAGGAAAACCGGAGAACCAGGTAGAGACCCGTGCGGACGCAGGGAGAACATGCAGAGAACCTCCACACAGACATTAACCCAAGATCAGGATCAAACCGTGGACCCCGGAGCTGTGAGCCACCATGTCGCCCCAGTAGAATCTTCATAACCGTTATTTAGTGTCATGTAAACTGAGTAGCTCATTCCAAAATTTAACGAATTTATTACAAGTTACTTTTATCTTTCTATTCAGGTAACTGGGGTAATAGCCAAAGGATCATTTGGCCCTATTCTGAAGGTGAAGGACTGGTCAAAGGAGAAGACCTATGCTATAAAGGTGACACCTTTTTCTGTGGATTAACACACAGCAGTTTTTCCTGTCCTGAAATGTGTGCTATTTCACTTGCTGTTTGTTTTGTTGATGGTTAGGTTTTACCCAAATCTGAGGTTCTGAGACATGGGGTCCTGGAACAGTCGAAAGAGGAGGTTAAAATCCAGGTGGAGATTAGCCACACACACACACACACACACACGCACACACAGAGTGTTTTCAGTAACCTAATCATAGCATTGAGTCATTGAGTCCATAGGCTTCAGAAACATCATTGTGACACCACTGTGACATCATTGGGGCATCATTGTGGCATCACTATAACATTGTTGTGACATCATTACGACAACTTTATGACAGCACTGCAATGTGACAGTGACATCATTCGGACAACATTGTGGCTTCACATCGTTGGGTTTCACCATTGAGATGGCACTCCGATGTCACTGTATCCTCACTCTTCCATCATTGTGACATCATTATATTATCACCGTGACCTCATTGTGATGTCACTATTACATCATTAGGGCATCACTATGACATCATTAGGGCATCACTATGACATCATTGTGGTATCACTATGACATCATTGTGGCACCACTATGACAGCACTGCAATGTAATATCATTCTGACAATATTGTGACTTCACTATCACATCATTGTGACATCATTGTTTCATCATTGTGATGTCACCCAGATGTCCGTGTATCCTCACTCACATCATTGTGACATCATTTTCTTCACTATTACCTCATTATGTTGTCACTGTGTCATCATTACTTGTCTCACACACACAAACATGCTCCAACACACACACACACACATGCACACACACACCCACACCCACACAAACACAGGCTCTTTATTAATTTCTGTGATACATTCACCCCAAAACATTTCATGATCTTCTTGTGTCATAAAAAGCTGTGATTTACTTCTGCTCAGTGTTTGTCAGCTTCGTCATCTCTTCTACTTTGTTACCTGTTCCATCACAGCGGCAGCTCAAGCACACTTTTGTCCTCGGTCTGGAGGACTGTTGGCAGAGTCAGAACAACCTCTTCATCAGTGAGTCACTCCATCCACATCCTGCCCTTTCCTCACCTCTTCTCTCTGCTCTGCTATTTCTACTCATTTGCCAGTCTGAGTTCCCAGCAGGTCTCTCGTTGCATTGTGTTTCTGTGGGAGTCTGTTGTCCATCATTGTTGAACGTTTATTATTTTGCGCATCTCATACACTCCCACAGCTTAGTGTTTGAAATCTAATTCACTGGTTACAATAATGATATATTAAATGTAAAATAAAAGGAATTTCAGCACCCGAGAAAATGTCTAAATCTCTCTTTCTCTCTCTTTCTCTGTCTATCTTGCTTTTTTACTATGTCATTAGTGTGTGATTACTGCAGCACTGGAGATCTGTACACCTACTGGATGCTAACGGGCCAGTTTAAAGAGAGGGAGGTTCAGGTGTTTGCCGCTGAACTCGGCAGTGCTTTAGGTCTCTCTCTTACTCACACTCATAGATATATACACCACACACATACAGACATTCTCAGTCAGTTAGTGTTTGCGTAGGTTTCCTCCAGGTTCTCAGATTTCTTCCCACTGTTCTAAAAACATGCAGGTAGGCGGATTGACTGCACTAAATTTCCCCCAGGTATGAATAAGTGTGTAAATGTGTGTGTGCATGTTGCGCTGCGATGGACTGGCATCACATCCAGGGTGTATTCCTACCTCACATCCAGTGTTCCCAGAATAAGCCCCGACTCTCATCCTGAATGAAGATGAATGAATATTATTATAAATATTTTTAAGTGTTGCTAGAAAAGTATTTGACCAGTGGTAGTTTAGCAGTTAAGGTTCTGGGTTACTGATCAGAAGGTCGGGGGTTCAAGCCCCAGCACTGCCAAGCTGCCACTGTTGGGCCCTTGAGCAAGCCCTTAACCCTCTCTGCTCCAGGGGCGCTGTATCATGGCTGACCCTGCACCAACTTTCTAACATGCTGGAATATGCGAAGAAAAGAATTTCACTGTGCATATATATATGTGATAAATAAAGACTCATTATCATTATCATTAAAGGAATGCAAGGAATCTCAGGTCAATTTTTCTGTGATTTTTATTAGGTTTTCTTCATGACTTTGGTGTAATGCACAGGGATTTGAAGGTATGGGAACATGTTATCAGTTTTCAGCCTAGTTAGTGTAGTAACTGTCTTATTTGTAATATTGGAATGCTTTGTTGTCATTGGTTTCTCTGTTTTCCAGATGGAGAACATTCTTTTAACTGACCAAGGTAAAGCTGCTTCGGTCTCAAACTGTAATACTGGTAGGAAATTTTAGAGAGCCACAGAGCAGTCGAAAAATGCAACTTACAAAATGTATACAAAAAGTTTTTATACAAAAAATATTCCTTGTTGTATATTGATCTGTAAGGTATAATCACACTCAGTGGCTTTTCTTAGTACACCATCTACAGTATTAGTGCATTTAAACTTGAACTTGGGCAGTGACGACACAGACTGTATGCCGGTAGTGTATTATTATATCAGCCAATAATGTCAACAAAGCTGTCCTTAAATGAGATTAGCCATCATTTTCTCCACATGGTTGAGTGACAGTGAAGAGTCTGTAAAAAGTTACTGTAAATTTTGTAAAAGTCAATTGAACATAAAGCGAGTTACAGCTAATTTTACCAGGGTAGAGATGCATCTGTCCATAGACCTGCACTGGTTTATGAGCAATATGGCAAGATAGTCCTCAGTGCAGGAGCAAAATTCCATGCGGTAGAGCTGGATCTGATCCGACTCCTGCTATAAGCCTAACATTAATCATAATCCAATCATAGCACAGTCACTGAGTTCATAGACTGACATTCTGACAACATTTTGACTTCACAGTTTCACCATTATGACATCACTGTATCCTCACTCTTACATCATTGTGTCTGTAGTTACTGTAATAAAGCTGTAGTAAAGCTGTAAATGCATTTTTGGGTAACAAATCCAGATCAACTGCCTCGAAAGCTTTTGCAAAAATAATAATAGACTTTCCGCTTGGCACTTTGACTAATATTAATTTGGCTTGAAAAAGGCTTGTTCCTTTTCAAATTTCTCAGCACCATGTTCGCAGTATATTCCCATCGTATAATTAATTATCTATTTATGTGATGCTATACATGAACCCCCTCCTTTTTTCCTTCCCAAATTAAGAGACAACAGTTTTGTCTGATGTTCTGATGACTCTTGTAATAAGCACTAACCTGTACTGTATACAGTATTACAGAGCTGAAAAGCAATGCTGTTCCCCATTAACTGATCCTAAAACTATTTGTGCTGTCGGGTTCAGGTCACGTCTGCCTGGCAGATTTCGGACTGTCTCGTCGACTTGAGCGTGGTGAAAAGGCGTTTACAATCTGCGGGACAATCCAATACATGGGTAAAATTTTGCACATAAGACTGACTAATTCCATCTTCACAGGCAGACTGTATTTATTTGTTTCTTATTTATAGCAAATAAATTTGTTATATTGCTTTGCTACTATACTACATTACTACAGTACATTCCTATTGAACAGCTCCAGAGGTTCTGACTGGGGGTCCTTACAGCCATGCAGCAGACTGGTGGTCTCTGGGCATCCTGTTATACACACTGGCTGCTGGAGAGATAATATATTCTATATATATATATATATATATATATATATATATATATATATATATATATATATATATATAAATTAGTCATTTGAAATAAATAGGACTGAATTGATATCTGATGGAATTATTGAATGTAATCACAGTTCTAACACAACAGATTTTGGAAATCAGTAAAAAAAAAAACAGATGACACTAGCTACTACACTGTTTGGCACTGTTTATGGAGGGAGCTGCTCAACAGGTTTATACATAACGGAACCTAGTGCCTCAGTTTGACTCAAAGATGTATATATTCTGAGTTGTCTAGTTATCACCTGAATTGCTTGTACTATTTTACCTCTAATACTGATGAATGTATAGTGTTTAAGCTGAAAGTGTTGCCATGTCACACACACACACACACACACATATACACACACACACACACACACACACCAATTGATGATTGTAGATTGTTATTGTTAATGCAATTTTTAGTATTACTACTACTATTACTATTACTTTCTAATTATCATTAGTGTTTTTGTGATCCTTTTTGTCTTATATGACTTTTTCTCTTATTTTATGTTGTTTTATATCTTTTGCACTTCCTCTGTTGTGGTTTTCCCCATTGGTAGTGTTTGTTTTCCCCTTTGGTAGTGTTGATTTTCCCCTTTGGTGGTGTTGGTCTTCCCCATTGATAGTGTTGGTTGGTTTTCCCCATTGGTAGTGTTGGTTTTCCCCATTGGTAGCATTGGTTTTCCCCATTGATTTTGTTGGTTTTCCCCATTGGTAGTGTTGGTTGGTTTTCCCCATTGGTAGTATTGGTTTTCCCCATTGGTTTTGTTGGTTTTCCCCATTGGTAGTGTTGGTTTTCCCCATTGGTTTTGTTGGTTTTCCCCATTGGTAGTGTTGGTTTTCCCCATTGGTAGTGTTGGTTTTCCCCATTGGTTTTGTTGGTTTTCCCCATTGGTAGTGTTGGTTGGTTTTTCCCATTGGTAGTGTTGGTTTTCCCCATTGGTTTTGTTGGTTTTCCCCATTGGTAGTGTTTGTTGGTTTTCCCCATTGGTAGTATTGGTTTTCCCCATTGGTTTTGTTGGTTTTCCCCATTGGTAGTGTTGGTTTTCCCCATTGGTAGTGTTGGTTTTCCCCATTGGTTTTGTTGGTTTTCCCCATTGGTAGTGTTGGTTTTCCCCATTGGTTTTGTTGGTTTTCCCCATTGGTTTTGTTGGTTTTCCCCATTGGTAGTGTTGGTTTTCCCCATTGGTTTTGTTGGTTTTCCCCATTGGTAGTGTTGGTTTTCCCCATTGGTTTTGTTGGTTTTCCCCATTGGTAGTGTTGGTTTTCCCCATTGGTAGTGTTGGTTTTCCCCATTGGTAGTGTTGGTTGGTTTTCCCCATTGGTTTTGTTGGTTTTCCCCATTGGTTTTGTTGGTTTTCCCCATTGGTAGTGTTGGTTGGTTTTCCCCATTGGTTTTGTTGGTTTTCCCCCACTGGACCTCACAGTCCATAAAAATCTCATTTTTGCATTTAGTTCCCACTTCCTCCAGAGTCAGACCACAGCAGCATGCTGACCAAAGTCACTGAGTATCCTTATGAAATGCCTCTGAGCTTCAGTCCTGCACTGGCCCTGTTGCTCACAGAGGTATGCGGTGTCTACAGTTTTGCCCTTTGCCTTTGACTGAAGACAAACACAGCTGTAACCTCTCACATTTTCTTTATGTTTTCTGGGTGCAGCTCCTGTGCAAGACTCCTATGCATCGCCTGCGCTGTCTGGAACGCTATATGAGTCAGAGGTTTTTTAATGGCGTCTCATTTGACTCTCAGGTGCTGATGAAGATTCCCATTCAACCAATCCTTGAGCTAAAGGATCACCCTAACCGGCCAGAGAAATCAATGAGAGGATTAACATACGACCAGCTTCAGAACTTTGAATGTAATCTCTTTGAAGCTCCTTCCTCAAATACAGATTTATCGCCTGCTATCCCTCACCAACACTGAAGAGGCCTCAGATTCTGCATATGGTGCAATATCCTCAACCATTTCTAGACCAGAACCAAAAAAATTGACAATCTAGATATGAACTATACAAACATATGTATATATGTGAAAGAAACACATCTATAGATTGTGCTTCTGTCAGAGTAAAGAAAAAAAGAAAAATAATCTTTTAAAATAAACTATAAACATATATTTGGTCTGTCCTTTGAGAATATTTCCAAATGTTTGTTTTTTTCTTTTAGTAATCTCTGTATCCATTGCCCTTTTTTCAAACTGGGTTTGGCTAAGCTAGAATGGTTCTGTAGGAACTGCTTCAGGATGTTTACTGAATGGAAATGATTATTCACATGTGGGATTTTGCTAGAAATGATTTCAATATAAATTATTGTAACTGTGAATGGTACTATCTAACTTTTAGACCTTGGTATGACCTATTTGTGAGAGCAAAGACAAACCCAAATGGGAGCAACCTTAATAGGGCAGAAAATTGAAGACCAGATAAAGCATCATTATTAATGTTTTTAATTAGGTATCAGGGAAAAAAAACCCAAAGCCCCTGTGGAGTAGGCTAAATATAACATTATCTCTTTGTGATTTTCCCTGGGGGCCCCTCCCAGACCCCATCTTTCCTGCATGTGCAGAGTAACATTGGAAAATCCACCTAAATCTGCACCAATCAGGTTCAGCACCTGATCATAATCTCTATGAAGTTTGAGTTTTTCCTTGCCACTGTCAACTCTGGCTTGCTCATTAGGGATCTTCATCTACATCTAGAATTCCGTAAAGCTGCTGTGTGACAGTGTCTATTGTTAAATGCATTATACAAATAAAATCAAATAGAATTGAATAGATGTAATCACTTAATGAAACTAACTTGTGTTTTATATATATACACACACACATTAAAACAACTGACAGGTGAAGTGAATAACATTGATTATCTCGATACAGTGGTAACTGTCTCAGTTCTCGATATCGGTGTGTTGGAAGCAGGAAAAATGGGCAAGCGTAAGGATCTGAGCGACTTTGACAAGGGTCAAATTGTGACGGCTAGACGACTGGGTCAGTGCATCTCCAAAATAGCAGGTCTTGTGGGGTGTTCCTGGTATGCAGTGATTAGTACCTACCAAAAGTGGTCTAAGGAAGGCCAACCGGTGAACCAATGACAGGGTCATGGCGCGCAAGGCTAACTGATGTGCGTGGGGAGCTACTGCTGAAAAAGTTCATATTGGATGTGATAGACAGGTGTCAGAACACACAGTGCATCACAGCTTGCTGCGTATGGGGCAGTGTAGCTGCAAAGTCAGAGTGCCAACGCGGACCTCATTCCACTGCCGAAAGCATTTACAATGGGCACATGAGCATCAGAACTGGACCATGGAGCAATGGAAGAAGTGGCATAGTCTGATGAATTATGTTTTCTTTTACATCATGTGGATGGCTGGTGTGTGTGCGTCGCTTACCTGGGGAAGACATGGCACCAGGATGCACTATGGGAAGAAGGCAAGCCGGCAGATGCAGTGTTTGATGCTCTGGGAAATGTTCTGCTGGGAAATCTTGAGTCCTGGCATTCATGTGGATGTTACTTTGACACGTACCACCTGCCTAAACACTGTTACAGACCAAGTTCATGCCTTCATGGCAATGATATTCCCTAATGTCGGTGGCCTCTTTCAGCAGGATAATGCTCCATGCCATACTGCAGAAATTATTCAGGAATGGTTTGAGGAACATGACAAAGAGTTCAAGGTGTTGACTCGGCCTCCAAATTCCCCAGATCTCAATCTGATCGAGCATCTGTGGGATGAGCTGGATAAACAAGTCCAGAGATCCATGGAGGACCCACCTTGCAACTTACAAGACGTAAAGAATCTGCTGCTAATGTCTTGGTGCCAGATACCACAACACACCTTCAGATATATCTGTCTATACCTTCTTTTTGCTCAGGCTCATCCCTAAAGGTGGATTGCGCAAACCTGAATATTTGCCTCAGTGAGAAATGCTGCTAAATTTAGGCCACCTCACAGCAGACATTAACCCAGTGGAGATTTTTATCAGCTTAGTTCTCCATCAATTGTCCTTGAAAACTGGATCATGGAGTTGTTGAAAACATTCACATGGACATTCACATGTCATTGTTGCTTTGGGATTTAACTGCCTACAGAATTTTGAATTCACATGAAGTGACTTTATTCTAGTTAGACCAGGGGTGCCTGGTCTGATTCAACAGATTAAACAAATGGAAAGAGGTGTGGCTCTTGCTTTGTCTGAAATGAAAATGTCCAGCCATTTGGGGATAAGACTGGACACCTCTGAGTTACATTATTAAAGGAATGCAACACTCTCTTGTCTCATGGATTGAAGTGGATTGATGTCATTTTTGGACTTACCTGCTGCTGTTGTCGGTTCTCTTTAGATGTCCGTGTTTAGCACCATAATTGTTTACTTGTTTACTTTTGTTTCTGATTAATTAAGCACTTTCTAAATGTTGCCACATTAGCTATGCAACTGTCATTAAAATGACAGAACCCCAGAACAGAATTAAAGCAGGTTAGAGGTGGAGGAATGCCCCTCCGTGGCCTTTACAAAAACACTTAATGAGGTCATGAAGTTACGCTCCGCCCTACAGGTTCCAGCCTCCTCCGGGATGCCGCCATAAAGAACTGGGACAATGTTGCTGTCACAAAAAGAGCTTCTCATTTCATTCCTCATCACATCTCCGGAGCAAGCCAGAACATCTGCATCTCTTCTTGGACTCGGTGGGTAACTCTGATTTTCTTTGTGAAGTATGCCGTTGTTGTTGTTGAACAGTAGTTGTGTGTCAGTAACTTTATCTCCTTTTAAGATTTAATACTCTGGACCATTTATACCTGTGAGATTCAGGAGAACTTCTTCATCCTGGCTTCTTTATTTCCATAATACAGTCAGCCTACTGTTCTCAGGTTGTGATCTCAGTTGTGTAAGATGACCCACCAGTCTCCGACCCTCACCACGGAGCAGAAGAGGGAGCTGCATGAGATCGCTCTGCGCATCGTGGCTCCTGGGAAAGGCATTCTAGCAGCTGATGAATCAGTTGGTTAGTGCAACTACTTCAACCATTCAGTCAGTGAATATATATATATATTTCTGTTTACTAACGCGACAGGACGTGTGATGCAGTGTGATGCAGTACGAAGTGAAGCGGAGTTACTGTTACCACCAAAAGATTACAACAGCATCTCGTGAAGTGTTTTATTCTACTTATAGTACAGTAATTTGACATCGATTTGACACAGTTTTTTTTTTTTTAAATTAAAGAGCAACATGTCATCTTTTTAACAGTTTTATAGTTACATTTAATGTTATGGAATGTCCACAAAACATGTTGGACTGGAACAGCAGCCTCTAATTTTTCTCTCTCTTGAAGTTAATAAGACAAAAAATACATGTGATATTATTGACAAATCGGAAAACGCTCGGAAAACTCCCCGGTCTCCTCAGTCCTCTGCTGTTACGGAAAACGTACAAACTGCTTACAGTGAAGACTCTTTCCATAAAATGATACAAGAAACATTTCCTTACAGAAACTTTCACCATATCATGTTAAATAACAAAACACTTTTAATACTTTCATCATTAGTCTTACATCACGTGGTAAGTCATTATACAAGTCCATGTTAATGATCATACTACAGAAACAATGCTCTGTGATGGACTGGTGTCCCATCCAGGGTGTATTCCCGCCTCATGCTCAGTATTCCCGGGACATGCTCTGGCTCCGCTGTGATCCTGACCTGCATAAAGCAATTACGAAAGAATGAATGAATGAATGAATAGAAACATATTAAATGTATTCATATTCAGAAAATTAATCAACAGTCAGAATTGAGAATTTAATAGTGCTGTGGTATAAGCCAGAATATTAATCTTAGAGTGCTTCCAGCATATTCGTGATACTGTTTCACTCTGGGAAGATTGTTTAACCAACAGGCAGCATGGGAAAGCGTCTGAATCAGATCGGAGTGGAGAACACAGAGGAGAACCGTCGCCAGTACCGCCAAGTCCTCTTCAGCGCAGACGACCGCATTGACAACTGCATCGGTGGAGTCATTTTTTTCCATGAAACCCTCTACCAGACTTCTGATGATGGTGTTCCTTTTGTTAAAATGATCAAAGACAAAGGGATCACTATTGGCATCAAGGTATGTGCTGTGCTATTAGAAGTCAGAACTTTTTAATAATGCAATAAGGAAGCATTTTAAGTTGAAGTACTGTATGGCTACTAAAGAATGCTTGCTACTTTGTGAATTTGTAACACAAGGGAGATTAATTGATCTTCAAATTTCGAGGTACTATAGATGAGAAGTTTGTCATTTTCATTTTTTCCAAAGGTTGACAAAGGAGTTGTTCCCTTGCCAGGAACTAGTGGTGAAACTACTACACAAGGTGAACCTAACACTTTTGTACATCGTCATCTAAATGACTGCTTACTGTTCGATTGTTTTAGCTTGATTCTGCTGGTCACTGGATTGTTTCACCCTTAACTCTATGACTAAAGCTCTAAATGAATGCTTGTTAAGGGCTGGATGGTCTATCAGAGAGATGTGCTCAGTACAAGAAAGATGGAGCAGATTTCGCCAAGTGGCGTTGTGTGATGAAGATCAGTGACACGGCCCCATCTCCGCTGTGCATCACAGAAAATGCAAATGTCATTGCACGCTATGCTACTATCTGCCAGCAGGTCCAGTGTGAAACTGATTAAATCTTTTTTCCTCTTAGATTTACAAAATGAAGATATGTGGCTAAATGTTGTTTTTGGGTTTTTTTTTTCTTCCAGCATGGGATTGTACCCATAGTGGAACCTGAGATCCTACCTGATGGAGATCATGACCTGAAGCGCTGCCAGTTTGTTACAGAGAGGGTTAGTGTCAGTCGCCATTAATGCTGCTATCCCATATGAAATTGAAGATAGGTGATTGCATATTAAAGCCAGTGTAAATGCTCCATGGTTGTACTGCAGGTTTTAGCAGCAGTGTACAAGGCTATGTTCGATCATCATGTGTATCTGGAGGGAACCCTGCTCAAGCCCAACATGGTGACCCCTGGACATGGCTGCCCCACCAAATACAGTGCCGAAGAGGTTGCCATGGCGACCATCACTGCTCTGCGCCGCACTGTGCCTCCTGCAGTCACTGGTTACGTCGATTACATCACTGACGTTCAGGATTACATGTCCCATGCATTCTTGTTCTGCTGTAGTTCAACTGTAATTCTCTGCATTGCTTTTGTCTTACACTGTCTTATCACTCTATTTACACTGTATGTACCTGTGTGTTCAGAACTTACCTGTACATTTTTTCTATGTTTGTCCAGCTTCACATTGTCTGCCATTATATGACTTTTTTTTTTTTAAAAAGTCCATAATACTCAAAAACTTTTGCTTCCAGGAATAACATTTCTCTCTGGAGGCCAGAGTGAAGAGGAAGCCTCTGTCCACTTAAATGCCATCAATAATTGCCCGCTAGTAAAGCCCTGGGCATTGACCTTTTCTTTTGGTCGAGCGCTCCAGGCCTCAGCACTGAAGACCTGGCGTGGTCAGAAAGAAAACCAGAGTGCTGCCACTGAGGAGTTCATCAAACGTGCTGAGGCATGTCCTGTCATGTTTTTCCATTCTGTCTTAACACAGACTGTATCATATGGATGACTCCACACGTTCTACAATTGTTAAATAGAGATAGATAAGCTATACATGTTACAAATTGGGTTCAAGTAAAATTACAACTTATTTAAATTGTCAGAAATCATCTTGGTCACATTTTACAAAAATAACTTTCAGTAATTGTAAACCGTTTAAAATTTTTTGTTTTGTTTAAAGCACAAAACAGAGTGACAGAGCAACAAGGACAAAAGTCCAATCTCACAAGCTAATGACTAATTTATTAACTTGGTACTCACTGGTTTAACTTAATCCAGTAAATCTATTTATAGGGCTTTTTACCTAACCCCAGGACAATAAATATTGTATTTATTAGCAAGTCTATTACCGGGTCTTAATGCTAATATTGCAACTTAAATACTGATTAATACCTGTTGCTCCTGCAAAATACCTAATCAGATTGATAACATTGTGCTACAGAACAGATTTGAAATGCTGGATTGACCGTATACACTGTTCACTTTCCGACTAGTCCTCACATCTCTCTTGTGGTTGCTTTCAGATCAACAGTCTGGCATCCCAGGGGAAGTATTCTGGTGGCGGGGACAGCAGTGGAGCTACTGGTCTTTCCCATTACCTATCTAGCTATGCATACTGAAATGCCACATTTACCAACTGTCTATCATTATTCAGAATCTCCTCAAATACAGCCAATTCCACTGCCACTGTACTCTGATACACACACACACACACACACACACACACACACACACACACAATAACTTCAAGGTGTATCTTGGGTTCAATACATAGCTGTTTGTGCTAAATCAGTATTAGAGCTGTTGACATGAATTGAACAACTCAAACATTGTTTAGAAAGCCTTCTAAATGATTATGAATACCATATAGATAAATGTGATCTAGTGATATTGTCACTCAGCCAACACAGTTGGGGTTTCTCTTCACAACTTGTGCTTTGCAATGCCTGATGATTTAAATGTTCTGTGTAATGGATAGAAATAAGCTTATTTACACTTAGTACCTGTGAGCTGTGTGCTTTTTGTGAGTGTTGTGGTATTCTGTGTGACAAAAGAGAAAATACTGCATAAGGTATAATAAATTCAGAAAATATTGCACCTATCTGGCTCAACTGACTCTGTGTCAGTATTACAACTGTATATGAGTATGTTCATTCTAGCTACAATACAATAATTGAGATTGGAGGGCAGGGTGGCTAAGTGGTTAACACGTTTGCCTCCATGGTTCCTGCCTCCGCCTTGCCTGCACGGAGTTTGCATATTCTCCCTGTGCTTCGGGGGTTTACTCTGGGTACTCCAGCTTCCTCCCCCAGGCCAGGGTGTTCTCTGTCTTATGCCCAGAATCCCCTGGGATAGGCTCCAGGCTTGATGGATGGATGAATGGATGGATAACTGAGATCCTTCACAGTGAATAGCCTAGGCTGTTACCCCACTCACTTCTTCTGTATCTGTAAAGCCGAAAGGAAATTAACTAAATTCTATTACACTGTTAAAAGAAGAGGTCATGTGACTGCCTTTGGCTGTCACCTGTGCATTTTCATATCATCCATTCATAGATGGCAAAAGTACACACATCCATCACTCTAGTAGAAGTACAGATACTCATGTTTAAAAAGACTCTGGTAAACGTTGAAGTACTGACTACACTTTTTCACTCAAGGTAAAGTAAAGAAGTATGGGCTCTGACATATACTTAAGTAAAAAGTAGCCATTACTACTACCTTTATTGTCACTCTGGTAACTTTAATTTAATACATTAATACAAAAAAAATTACATTTAAAATTTTGTTAGCTAATGAATGTGTCCAGGTTGAACAACCACCATGTAGAACATAAGCAGAGAAAAGACTACATTGACAAAAAAAAAACCCCAACTATTTGCCATCACCTAGACCACATCCTCTTGTCCTTGGAAACAACTTAAAATTATTATAATGCATTAAAAATGACAAAATTGAGGTGAGTTATACTGTAAATTTTACTGAAATGCAAACAGAAAGAAAATTAGAGTGCAAGCATAATTTTTTGGCCATACAGATAAGTGTAAATAATCATTAGAAACTATAAAAGGGTCTACTTTTATTTGTGTGCACTCACAATAACAACAAAACCTTATGCTTTTTTGCAAAAGAAAATAAACTTTCAGCTGAATCTTTCTGAAACACGTCTCAAAAATGAATACTTATGACACAAACATGAAGCATATGTCTAAATAGAGCTTGAAATGTCTACTTTTAAATAAAACAATTCACAATGCTAATGCTAACGTTAGCAAACACGTGCTGCACTAAAGTTGAGCTGCACTAAAGCACCCATATGAATACATGCTAACATTACAGACCTAGCAAACATAGTAAACAGACTATTATTACTGAAAACATTGAATTGGCTCATGAGAAGAAAGAGATAACAAGAAAACATTCTTGAAAGACAGCACTTGGTGCTTTTTAGGTTGACACAATTCACAGTGCATTCGCCAGGAATCCTTTCTGACGCCGACAGTTTCCAACATCTCCATCATATATGGCCATGGGTGATCAGGAATGTCTCTATTCTCAGTCATGTCCACATCATTAACTCCCTCTGTCTCATCCATAACATTTGCCATTCTTCTTGTTGCCTTAGCTTACGTTTGTTGTGCGTGATAGCCAGGAAAGAACAATATTGATCATGCACCAAATACAGATTAAAACTAAAGTAACGAGCCTGGTTTGAAAATGTAAGAAGTAGAAAGTACATATATTTGTGTAAAAAATGTAAGAAGTGAAAGTACAGCTATTTGTATAAAAAATGTAAGGAGTGAAAGTACAGATATTTGTGTAAAAAATGTAAGAAGAAAAAAATGTAAGAAGTAGAAAGTACAGTTATTTATGTAAAAAATGTAAGGAGTGAAAGTACAGATATTTGTGTAAAAAATGTAAGGAGTGAAAGTACAGATATTTGTGTAAAAAATGTAAGAAGAAAAAATGTAAGAAGTAGAAAGTAGAAATATTTGTGTAAAAAATGTAAGAAGTAGAAAGTAGAAATATTTGTGTAAAAAATGCAAGGAGTGAAAGTATACTTATTTGTGTCAAAAATGTAAGAAGTATAAAGTACAGATATTTTTGTAAAAAAAAAAAAAAAGTAAGGAGTGAAAGTAAAAAGTTGTCAGAAAAATAAATAATGAAGTAAAAGTACTGATACCAGAAACATTTATACTATTAAATATTTGTACTTCGTTACTTCCC